>NC_089843.1:36773119-37068119 GCF_035609145.1 Eleutherodactylus coqui
CCACGCGGGAGACGGTTATTAGAAAATGAGCAGTGTGAGCAGGTCCTGTCCTGGATGGCAGAAAGTGCTTCGAGCAACCTATCGTCTACCCGCAGTTCTGCGCCGTCCACTGCTGCCAATCCGAATCCTCTGTCTGCTGCTCCTCCTTCCTCCCAGCCTCCTCACTCCACTACAATAACACCTGCTCAGGAGCGGGAGCACTCCCAGGAACTGTTCTCGGGCCCCTGCTTAGATTGGGCAGCAGCGGTTCCTCTCCCACCAGAGGAGTTTATCGTCACTGATGCCCAACCATTCGAAAGTTCCCGGGGTCCGGGGGAAGAGGCTGGGGACTTCCGCCAACTGTCTCAACAACTTTCTGTGGGTGAGGAGGACGATGACGATCAGACACAGTTGTCTTGCAGTGAGGTAGTAGTAAGGGCAGTAAGTCCGAGGGAGCAGCGCACAGAGGATTCGGAGGAAGAGCAGCAGGACGATGAGGTGACTGACCCCACCTGGTGTGCAACGCTTACTCAGGAGGACAGGTCTTCAGAGGGGGAGTCAAGGGCATCAGCAGGGCAGGTTGCAAGAGGCAGTGCGGTGGCCAGGGGTAGAGGCAGGGCCAGACCGAATAATCCACCAAGTGTTTCCCAAAGCGCCCCCTCGCGCCATGCCACCCTGCAGAGGCCGAGGTGCTCTAAGGTCTGGCAGTTTTTCACAGAGACGCCTGACGACCGACGAACAGTGGTGTGCAACCTTTGTCGCGCAAAGCTCTGCCAGGGAGCCAACACCAACAGCCTCACCACCACCACCATGCGCAGACATATGATGGCCAAGCACCCCGCAAGGTGGGACGAAGGCCGTTCAGCGCCTCCGGTTTGCACCCCTGCCTCTCCCCCTGTGCCCCAACCTGCCACTGAGATGCAACCCCCCTCTCAGGACACAGGCACTACCGTCTCCTGGCCTGCACCCACACCCTCACCTCCGCTGTCTTCGGCCCCATCCAGCAGTGTAGCTCAGCGCACCGTCCAGCCGTCGCTTGCGCAACTGTTGGAGCGCAAGCGCAAGTACGCCGCCACGCACCCGCACGCTCAAACGTTAACCATCCGCATAGCAAAATTCATCAGCCTTGAGATGCTGCCGTATAGGGTTGTGGAAACGGAGTCCTTCAAAAGTATCATGGAGGCGGCGGCCCCGCGCTACTCAGTTCCCAGTCGCCACTACTTTTCCCGATGTGCCGTCCCAGCCCTGCACGACCACGTCTCCCGCAACATTGTACGCGCCCTCACCAATGCGGTTACTGCCACGGTCCACTTAACTACGGACACGTGGACAAGCACAGGCGGGCAGGGCCACTACATCTCCCTGACGGCACATTGGGTGAATTTAGTGGAGGCTGGGACAGAGTCAGAGCCCGGGACCGCTCACGTCCTACCCACCCCCAGAATTGCGGGCCCCAGCTCGGTGGTGGTATCTGCGGAGGTGTATGCTTCCTCCACTAAAGCACCCTCCTCCTCCTCCTCCTCCTCCTCTGTCTCGCAATCAAGATGTGTTAGCAGCAGCATGTCGCCAGCAGTCGGTGTCGCGCGGTGTGGCAGCACAGCGGTGGGCAAGCGTCAGCAGGCCGTGCTGAAACTACTCAGCTTAGGCGATAAGAGGCACACGGCCCACGAACTGCTGCAGGGTCTGACACAGCAGACCGACCGCTGGCTTGCGCCGCTGAGCCTCCAACCGGGCATGGTCGTGTGTGACAACGGCCGTAACCTGGTGGCGGCTCTGCAGCTCGGCAGCCTCACGCACGTGCCATGCCTGGCCCACGTCTTTAATTTGGTGGTTCAGCGCTTTCTGAAAAGCTACCCACGCTTGTCAGACCTGCTCGTAAAGGCGCGCCGGCTCTGCGCACATTTTCGCAAGTCCCACACGGACGCTGCCACCCTGCGCACCCTGCAACATCACTTTAAGCTGCCAGTGCACCGACTGCTGTGCGACGTGCCCACACGGTGGAACTCTACGCTCCACATGTTGGCCAGGCTCTATGAACAACGTAGAGCTATAGTCGAATACCAACTCCAACATGGGCGGCGCAGTGGGAGTCAGCCTCCTCAATTCCTTTCAGAAGAGTGGGCCTGGTTGGCAGACATCTGCCATGTCCTTGGTAATTTTGAGGAGTCTACCCAGGTGGTGAGCGGCGATGCTACAATCATTAGCGTCACCATTCCTCTGCTATGCATCTTGAGAAATTCCCTGCAAACCATAAAGGCAGCTGCTTTGCGCTCGGAAACGGGGGCGGGGGAAGACAGTATGCCGCTGGATAGTCAGGGCACCCTCCTGTCTATTTCTCAGCGCGTACAGGAGGAGGAGCATGAGGAGGATGAGGAGGAGGGGGAAGAGACAGCTTGGGCCGCTGCTGACGGTACACCGGCTGATTGCCTGTCATCCTTTCAGCGTGTATGGCCTGAGGAGATGGAGGAGGAGGAGGAGGAGGATCCTGAAAGTGATCTTCCTAGTGAAGACAGCCATGTGTTGCCTACAGGTACCCTGGCACACATGGCTGACTTCATGTTAGGATGCCTTTCTCGTGACCCTCGCGTTGCACGCATTCTGGCCACGACGGATTACTGGGTGTACACACTGCTCGATCCACGGTATAAGGAGAACCTGCCCACTCTGATTCCCGAAGAGGAAAGGGGTTCGAGAGTGATGCTATACCACAGGACCCTTGCGGACAAGCTGATGGTAAAATTCCCAGCCGACAGCGCTAGTGGCAGAAGGCGCAGTACCGAGGGCAAGGTAGCAGGGGATGTGCGTAGATCGAGCAGCATGTACAGCCCAGGCAGTGCAACAGTCTTTAAGGGCCTGGCCAGCTTTATGGCTCCCCACCAAGACTGTGTCACCGCTCCCCAGTCACGGCTGAGTCGGCGGGAGCACTGTAAATGGATGGTGAGGGAGTACGTAGCGGATCGCACGACCATCCTTGGTGACGCCTCTGCCCCCTACAACTACTGGGTGTCGAAGCTGGACACGTGGCCTGAACTAGCGCTGTATGCCCTGGAGGTGCTTGCTTGTCCTGCGGCTAGCGTCTTGTCGGAGAGGGTGTTTAGTGCGGCTGGGGGAATCATCACAGATAAGCGTAGCCGCTTGTCAACCGACAGTGCCGACAGGCTAACACTCATCAAGATGAACAAAGGCTGGATTTCCCCAGACTTCTGTTCTCCACCAGCGGACAGCAGCAATACGTAAGCAATACGTAGGCTGCACCCGCGGATGGAAGCTACGTTCTCTCTCACCATCCAAAACGGGGACATTTCTGCTTCATCAATCTGTGTCTAATATTCCTCCTCCTCCTCCTGCTCCTCCTCCTGAAACCTCACGTAATCACGCTGAACGGGCAATTTTTCTTAGGGCCACAAGGCTCACTCAAATAATTTTTCTGAACAATTTTTATAATTTTCAATGCGCTTAAAAGCGTTGGAACTTTAACTTGAACCAATTTTTCGTTACACTGGGCTGCCTCCAGGCCTAGTTACCACTTAAGCCACATTAACCAAAGCGATTCACCTGCCATCTTGGTTGGGCATGGCCAATTTTTACTGAGGTACATTAGTACTGTTGGTACACCAAATTTTTGGGGCCCTCACCTACAGTGTAATCATAGCAATTTGTATGTTCTTCGCCTGCACTCATGGTACAGAAAGGTGTGTGGGGTTGGCCTACACTTTAGCTACATAAATGTAACTTGGGCCTTGGCTATACTAAGGCTACTGAAATGGAACTAAGACTGCGCTCCCGCTATACTGCTGCTTCGGAATTGTTACTGGGGCCTGTCTTGAGTGCTACTATTGCTGACATGGAACGAAGACTGCGCTCCCGCTATACTGCTGCTTCGGAATTGTTACTGGGGCCTGTCTTGAGTGCTACTATTGCTGACATGGAACGAAGACTGCGCTCCCGCTATACTGCTGCTTCGGAATTGTTACTGGGGCCTGTCTTGAGTGCTACTATTGCTGACATGGAACGAAGACTGCGCTCCCGCTATACTGCTGCTAGTGATATGTTAGTGGGGCCTGTCCTAATGCTACGGCTGAAATGTTACGAATTCTGGCCTCTGCCTATACCGCTGCTAATGGTATGTCTCTGGGGTGTGGAAACAGAGGCTTCCCAAAGACATGATGGCGGCGAGGCCATTTCCCACCAACGCGGTTACTGTAAAGGTGCATATAACCACGGACACGTGGAGAGGACACGTAGTGCCTCAAAAACATCCCCCTCCTCCTCCAACAGGGAAAACATTCTTGGCAAATGTCTTTGCATTGGTTCGTCTGGTGGCAGTCCAAGAATTTCACCTTTACCGACACAACGAGAGCCCCCACACCATCCCCCCGCCACGGCCCACTTAATCCTGGCCGCATTCCGAAAACCAACAAAATACAACCGTGCTACTAGGTCCGCAGTCACCACCACATTACCACCAACGCGGTTACTGTTAAGGTACATATTACCAGTCTGACTGGGGCATGCAGACACCTTTACAGAATGAATAGTGTGTGGCACATAGGTTCCCCATTGCTATGCCCACGTGTGCAGCTCCTGATGGCGGTGGCACAGGATTATATTTTTCATTGCTTCTGTACAGCATTGTGGGCTATCGCCCCGCCCCTTTTAAAGAGGGCCGCTGCCTAGCCATGCCAACCCTCTGCAGTGTGTGCCTGCGGTTCCTCCTCATGGCAGACGCACTTCTAAATAGACATGAGTGTGGCGTGGCATGAGGGCAGCTGAAGGCTGCGCAGGGACACTTTGGTGTGCGCTGTGGGGGGGAGGGGGGGCGGTTGGTCAGCATGTAACCCAGGAGAAGTGGCAGCGGAGTGTCATCCAGGCAGTGATTGTGCTTTGTTGTAGCTAGTGTGGTGCTTAGCAAAGGTATGCCATGCTAATGAGGGCTTTTCAGAAGTAAAAGTTGTTGGGAGGGGGGGGGGGGGGCCCACTCTAGCCGGTATTGTGGCTTAATAGTGGGACCTGTGAACTTGAGATGCAGCCCAACATGTAGCCCCTCGCCTGCCCTATCCGTTTCTGTGTCATTCCCATCACTTTCTTGAATTGCCCAGATTTTCACACATGAAAACCTTAGCGAGCATCGGCGAAATACAAAAATGCTCTGGTCGCCCATTGACTTCAATGGGGTTCGTTGTTCGAAACGAACCCTCGAGCATCGCGGGAAGTTCGTTCCGAATAACGAACACCCGAACATTTTGGTGTTCGCTCATCTCTACTATCTATCTATCTATCTATCTATCTATCTATTAGAGATGAGCGAACGTACTCAGATAAGCACTACTCATCCGAGTAATGTGCCTTATCCGAGTACCGCTGTACTCGTGCTGAAAGATTCGGGGCGCTCCGCTGCTGACAGGTGAGTCGCAGCGGGGAGCGGGGCAGAGCGGGCGGGAGAGAAGGAGAGAAAGATCTCCCCTCCGTTCCTCCCCGCTTTCCCTGCAGCTCCCCGCTCCGCAGCGCGTCCCGAATCTTTCAGCACGAGTACAGCGGTACTCGGATAAGGCACATTACTCGGACGAGTAGTGCTTATCCGAGTACGTTCGCTCATCTCTACTATCTATCTATCTATCTATCTCACATCTATCTATCTATCTTTCTCATATCTATCTATCTCATATCTATCTATCTCATATCTATCTCATATCTATCTATCTATCTCTTATCTATCTATCTCATATCTATCTATCTATCTCATATCTATCTATCTATCTATCTCATATCTATCTCCTATCTATCTATCTATCTATCTATCTATCTCATATCTATCTATCTATTTCATATCTATCTATCTATCTTTCTCATATCTATCTATCTCATATCTATCTATATATCTCATATCTATCTATCTCATATCTATCTATCTCATATCTATCTATCTATTTCATATCTATCTATCTATCTATCTATCTATCTATCTATCTATCTATCTATCTATCTATCTATCTATCTATCTATCTATCTATCTATCTATCTATCTCATATCTATCTATCTCATATCTATCTCCTATCTATCTATCTCCTATCTATCTATCTCATATCTATCTATCTATCTATCTATCTATTGCCTGGTGAATCTGTGGCGGCCAAGCACAGACCTTTGTGGGGAAACGGCAGGGAAAATGAGATGGTCGTCAATGGTGGCTTTACTGCCCCTCTCTGTAGTGTCTGGATACAGTCTGGCCCTGCTGCACACAGTGGCAAATAGCGATAACTGTGACAATGATGGGTGAATTTGTAATTGTCTTTGTGACGCCAGTACCTTTGGGTGGAAGCGATCTGGTCAGGTAGAAGTAAAGAGTCCACACCAGCTTTGATAATGTAAACCAAAGGTACACAGTTTACTCCACACTTGCAAAAGATTTCAACAAATAGTTCCAACTTGGCAGTTTCTCAATTAATAGTAATCTCAACAGTTTAGCAATTATCCGCAAACACACATACCTAATTCCTTCTCCTTCTCAAATCAGGAAGATGTGTTCATCAGTCCAAGTTATTTGAGTGTTCTTCCATACAGCAAGAATTTGAGCAGATTTCTTTCCTCTGAGCTCCAAGGGGTCCGCCCTGACTGAGATTCCTCTTCCAGTAGGGATGAAAAAGACTCCACTCTGGCCTGCAGAGCTTGATTTGAGCCTGGCTTGCATAGTCTCTCCTTAAACTCTCCTGGTCTTTTCCCCTCTTCTCTTTCCTTTCTTTCTCTCTCCTTCACCCCATGCTCTGGCTTTTTATAGTTGCTCTGACAACCAATCCCAAGCTATGGGGGAGCAACCTAGCCAATCCTAGGACTACTTAGGATAACTGACAAGACACATAAGGTTAGGATGACACAGACACCAGACAAATTATCTACCATTGACCCAGACAGAGCCAATACACATAACAACACACAGTCTAACACATCTAACAGTACAGACATATAGACACACTACAAAAGACAGATATTAAAGTGCTGGGGGGCCCCTTTTCTGGGAGACTGCAAATCTTTCCCCCTGATTAGAAGAACATTTACTTTTAGGGTGGCATCACACAGGCTGTATTTTTTTGGGCTTTCCGCAGAAGAAAATCATCAGCAAATACACAACTAATCCGTAGTGGACAGATTCACACCTATATGGTGCAGATTTGACATTGACGCACACAACTCGTTATTACTTAAGACAGATGGGGTATAACAGCAAATGACCAGTTCCAGTGCCTTTGTGTCTAAGAAATTCTTCACATGGGCGTGATTTAGTCCCCTTATGTAGCCATGATAATCACGGCCGCATAATGGGACAAAATGAAACCATTGATTTCAATGGTTTTGTTTTCATTAGCGGTATTCTGGCCTGTTAGTACAGGTGAGAAAAGATAAGACTTGCTATGGAGCAGAGCTTCAATGGCCCAAGAAAAGAAAAAAAACAACCTGGTTCATGTGCAACTAGTGGTGAGCGTAGTTGTGTATACGCCCATACATTTTTGCCCTCAAAGAAACAAAAAGGTGAGACTCTTATGGGCAAGAGAGAGCAAAATTGTATCACTGAGCAGCGGAAAAACATCTCCTGGTCAGATGGATCCAGATTTCTGTTGCACCTTGCCGATGGGAGGTCAGAATTTGGCACAAGCAGCATGAATCTCTGACCCCTTTTTGTCAGGCTGTTGGAAGTTGAGTGCAAGAAACATTTTCTTGGCATACCCTGGGTCCTCTGGTACCCGTGGATGGACATCGCAACAAATGGTTGCAGTTCTGAAGGTCCAAGATGGTCCAACAAGCTGCCAGATGGCCATCCGGTGTAGTATATAATTAGTCAATGAATACAAAAAATGAAAAAAAAAACATGTGTTGTCAACTGTAACCTTGTACCAATTCCCATACAAAACATCAGCAGCATCCTCACCTGATGGTTTCGGTCATTATTTCTATGATAATCTCTAGTTCTGCCACATACTAACCAATAACAGTAACTGCGGCTTGGCCTCAAGCAACAGATCTCAATGTTTATAAATCAGCTGTAAAAATAATAATTTGCGCTTCCTTTCTTATCTCGGCTGCATCTACTTTTTTAATCTGGGTAGTAATACTTCACCGCTTTTACTTTATTATTAATGAATCCCTTTATTGAAATTCTTCAAAACTGTTTCTGTAATTTCGTTAGGATGAATAAAATTTTGTTTTTAAAAATATATTATTTCTAATGTGAAGATTTCCAGAAATTCGCATTATTCCTCTTTCTTGCATCTGAACATAATAATATATCAAGGCGCTTTAGGTAGTTGGGGCATCCTGATGTATGTTGTGGCTTCGTGGTCATAGTAACATAGTGTGTAAAGCCAAAAAAAGACGTATGGATGTTGTAGAGGTACACAACACAGAAGGGCGTGTAGCAGGCTGCAGACAGGACTTTGCTGCTAGGGTTAATACCAAGGGGTAGAGCAGGAACTAGATAAAAGCCAGTTCCTGTCAAAAGCAAGAGAAAGAGGACCAGTGCAGTAGAGCTGAGGTGCTGCAGGCTGGTGGCCTAGCAGAGGCCAGAGTCCGACAGGGGCAACAACCCCGGACTCACACCCAAGTGGGGTGCATACGGACTGTGTATATTGACGCTGGATGATATTGCTGTGTTTTGTGATTGCGGTGATGACAAATAAAGGCTGGCAGGAGCCAAATAAAGAAATCCACATCTCCTGAGCAGTTTCTACACGTGTGGTGTGCCATTTTCATGTGCAAGAGGTCAGCGATCCGCAGGCAAGTGCACCTCACTTGCTTACAATGTATGTCCATCCATTTGAGCCTATTACGTTCTTAATGTTGATCCAGAGGAAAGCAAAAAAAAACCCCAATGAGGTAGAAGCCAATTTTCACTATTTAAGGAACTAAATTCCTTCCCGACTTCAATTGTATTGCTTAAGAAAGGCGTCCAGGCCCCTCTTGTACTCTTTTAGCGAGTTCACCATCACCACATCCTCAGACAGAGAGTTCCATAGTCTCACTGCTCTTACAGTAAAGAACCCCCATGCTTGTCTGTGTCACGAGGAGGTGATTCATCATGCGGGTTTCAGGATACAATGGAGCTTTGGAACTAAGAAAAATATACAACATTGTATTTAAGAATACAGAAATGATGATTATACCAGTATGAGCATATGACAAAAAAACAAATAATCTGAGATTCACTCTGTGGTTACTTAATGCTGTGCGCACTAACTCAGTTCTGTGTCCATTACTTACCACAAGCGATACATCCAAACAATATGAACGACATTTGCAAGAATCAGACTGGTGACAAAGGCCTGTATTACCCCCCTGTGGATAGCTTCTTACATCCGTATACAGAGGTATTCATTCAAAGGCTCTACGTTGGAGAGGCTTTCAATCTCTCAGCAATACAGCAGGTCCCTCACCTATATCAAGAGGCTCCAGGGCTTCTTCACAGCTGACACTTTCTGGCTGCACCAAACCTCTCTTACGGCAGGTTCCAGGCTGCTTGGCTCATGGCTCTAGACACAGGCAACCTTGCACCAACCTCTGGTACTTGCTTGTGGATGCTTCCATAGTGGCCACAGCACTTTCTTGTGTACTATACCACTATCTTCCAGTGGCCCCCTTCATTTTGCTCACTTTGATGATAGCTATTGGGACCTTGTATTTAGGGCCTCACTGGATACTTCATTGGCCAGAGCTGTGTATTTCACTCCCTGATTAAGTGGCCTCCACCACTTCAACCAATTCTCTTACTCCTCCTCAATTGTTTGTGTCACCAACTGTCACTGGTGATATGGCTGTAGCCACCTCGTGGCCAGTTCACCTACTGTGTGCCAGGTCTTAACGGACGGAGACATGCTATCCTTGAGGAGGCAGAGTCTGCTCTAATGCACTGGCCGTATCAACTGGGGCAGTGCCTAACTTCCAGTTCTACAAGGGAGCAGGTGAAGCCACCTTCTTACAGAAACAAATATAAAAAACAAGTTATTAGTTTCAGAATGCCGAGGTGAAAATCCAAAAATGTTTTGTGGTCCTAAAGCCTAAAAATGGCCTTGTCCTGAAGTCATTAAAGGAGCTAAACAAGATTCCCTTTGATTACCTAATCGTTGTCTGGCTTCATTTGAAAATTCGGTTCTCGAAGTGAGACAACCTCTTTTGAGGGTTCATCCATTTGCATTCATGCTTCCTACTTGTCTTGTGATACTCTTTATCAGATATACTGGGAGATTTCTGAATACTACTCCTAATCTGACTATGAACTGATAACTGCTGTATCTTATTCCTAGCTTCTTTAGGTTGGAGATAATTTTGGATTTAAAGTAGATCTACTGTGCAACCGAAGGGTACTGGAGTCCACCAGAAATGTTGTATGCCCAGGAAGCAGAGGCTGCTGTGGGAGTAAGTGCCATGTGACCAGCCAGAGTAAGCGCCAAACAAGTGCCAAGTTTTCCTTCAGCAAAGTACTGTTTGAGCAAAATGGGGCAATATTTATTCATTGTGGCGTCATTCTGGTTTACTCCTTGAGACACCAGCCATGGCCGTCTCCTGGAATGTTAAACCGCCCTGGTAAAGCAGTGGCAGCCACACTGGAGCTCGTCTGGTAAACCTGCCCATGAGCACAGCAGTTGTCTTCATGGAACAACTCTAATATAGCCTAAAAGGACTTCTCTAAATTTCCTCTGTTCAGTCTCCCTTAGGCTAGTTTCACATGGCGGTCGCAACAAAATCGCGTTCTTATTCCTGCGATTTTTCAGCATCAATGCTGCTTTTTCTCCGCAAAATCATCGCTGCCGCTCACGATTTTCTTGAACGCTTTTGCCGCAATTTTTTTTAGTGAAAGTCGATAGGACTTCTTAATGTTAAAAACGCATTTCATCGCAACAAAAAGAAGGATTCATAGGGAAACATGGCAGATAAAATATAGAACATCGCAGAAAGATAGAGCGTGCCGCAATTTTTTATTCTTTCAACATTCCATCAGTGAAAACATTGCTAATGGGAAGGAAACCGTTGTAAGTAATTGGATTCATAATCTGCTTTTTTACTGACTCTCGCATCATGCGAAAATCGTGCAAAAATGGCTGTGATTGGTTCATCGAGTCCTGGCTCTGATTGGTTCTCAAGCGCCGCAGCACAGCCAATCAGAGGCAGCACTTCCTGGAGGCAGGGCATTTCAAACCCCTGACCAGGAATCATTGCATGAAGACTGAAGACAAGTGCCGGGTAGCTGCAGAGAAGACGTGTGGCTGTTAGATGATCTACTTGTTTTTGGGTTTTTTTTTATGCAGCTGGGGCTTATTTTAGTGACAAACAGTATGATTTCCTACTGTAAAAGTTGCATTGCACCAATGAAAACCACGTTTTCGTGCCATGCTATGCAACAGAAATGAAGGCTCCATAGAAAAGCATGGGCTACAAAACAGTGCAAATCGCAATGTAGCAGCCTACAAAACATTGCTAATGTCTAGGAACCCATAGGAAAGCATGAGCTTCACATCCATGCGACTTGTAATGCTGTTGCTCGGCGAGAAAATCGTGTGATTTTGTTACCTGTGTGAAAACGGCCTAAAGAGATTCTGTCATCATAATTTTCAATCCTAAGCCACTACCATAGTGGTTTGGGGCACATTTAACAGACTCTGAACACTGTGTAAAAACCAGTAGATAGTACGATAACATAAAAATGTACTTATTTCATGATGCCATGTATGGAAATTGACTCTCCTCGCAAAACAGAAGCAGGCCACTGGAGCCCCGATTCATGCCGTCCTCTAATTATGCATGGCCACTCCACTGCTCAGTCTTCCCCTTCAGTCGATATCAGCTATGGTGAAATCCCGCAAAACTTCACTGCACATGTCAGTTCCTGCTAAGACAGAGGGCCGCACATCGCAAGTGCAGGATTTCATCGTGGCTTGCGTTGAGGTGGCCGAGCAGTGGAGGAGGTGTACATAATTAGAGTATGACATGATTTGGGGCTCCAGTGGCCCACCTCTATGACTCAAAGCAGGTCAATTAACATACAAGAATTGAAATAAAAGTAAGTTTTTGCATTGAAGCCCATTTGACTGGTTTTTACACACATATGTGCAGAATTTCTTAAATGTACCTCAAACCACTACAGTCTTAGCTTAAAGGGGTTGTCCCGCGCCGAAACTGTTTTTTTTTTTTTCAATAGCCCCCCCGTTCGGCGCGAGACAAACCCGATGCAGGGTTTTAAAAAAAAAAAAACGGATAGTACTTACCCGAATCCCCACGCTCCGGTGACTTCTTACTTACCTTGCGAAGATGGCCGCCGGGATCTTCACCCACGGTGGACCGCAGGTCTTCTCCCATGGTGCACCGTGGGCTCTGTGCGTTCCATTGCCGATTCCAGCCTCCTGATTGGCTGGAATCGGCACACGTGACGGGGCGGAGCTACGAGGAGCAGCTCTCCGGCACGAGCGGCCCCATTCAGAAGGGAGAGGACCGGACTGCGCAAGCGCGTCTAATCGGGCGATTAGACGCTGAAATTAGACGGCTCCATGGAGACGAGGACGCTAGCAATGGAACAGGTAAGTGAATAACTTCTGTATGGCTCATAATTAATGCACGATGTATATTACAAAGTGCATTAATATGGCCATACAGAAGTGCTGAACCCCACTTGCTTTCGCGGGACAACCCCTTTAAGATCTAGAAATATGATAACAAAACCCCTTTAATAATAACATAGCCCTGAACAAGAATTCTGCCATTTGTATTATTGGGTCTATGTACTTGTTTCTTAACTTTCTGTCTACTTTTCAAGTTTCAATTTTTTTATTAAGTCATTGGCTTTAAAGGTTTCATTTTGTTAGACAAATGCCCAATGACAATAAAATCAATGTGAGGAAATGTAAAATATTGGAAAGTTTTCTTACATTTCTCAGTTTTCAAAACTTTATTCTAAAAAATAAACTAACAAATAAAGAAAACAAAAAAAAAATCACGTTGCGGAGCGGAAATCTGACATATAGACACCGTGATTCAGATATTAATAGCTGAAACGAGCGGCTGTTTAATTTTTTAATGAAGATGATAAGTTGGCTGTGCTCTGCTGACTGCGCCAATGATGTGATGCATCTCTTAAGAAATCAATATAAAGAGAGTGAAAACCACTGAAGCAGGAGCCGATTGTGTTGCCTTTTTATATCTCATGGGAATAAACTCTTGTGAAGGATTTTTTTGGTGCTCTGTCAGAAAGCCGTATTGATTTGACAAGCTAACATAATGGATAAATGCGCCTAGAAGAGGCTTTTCGCCTTAATTTTCAGAGTTGTTTTTCAGAAAGAGAAATATTTAAAAAAAATACTTAAAAATATTCAAAATGCTAATAAACTATTTCATAGCCGCACCAGTGCTTCCTATCAATTCGGCTGTTGGGAGGCCCCCATGGAGAATGGATGGTCAGTGAAAAGGGGTTTTCGGGACTAATGCTTTTGATGACCTTTCCTCAGGATAGGTCATTAATAGTTAATCTCTGGGGAACCACTGCTCACAATCCCTGGCGATCAGCTGATTGTCTGAGCACTATCAGTGCAGCAGGCCATATGTTGTTATCGGGCTAGGATAGGAAGCGTTATAGCAGGCTTTAGAGATGAGCGAGCATACTCGCTAAAGAACATTACTCGAGCGAGTAGTGCCTTATTCGAGTACCTGCCCGCTCGATCTAAAGATTCGGGTGCCGGCGGGGGGCAGGGAGCGGCGGAGGAGATCTCTCTCTCCCCCTCCGTTCCCCTCTGCTCACCACCGCAACTCACCTCTCACCCGCGCCGGCAGCCGAATCTTTAGAGACGAGCGTGCAGGTACTCGAATAAGGCACTACTCGCTCAAGTAGTTTGCCTTATCAAGTATGCTCGCTCATCTCTAGCAGGCTTCATTCCTATTGAAATAAAAAAAACTGAAACCTCCCATTACACTTCCGAATCCAACCTGATGTCAGAGGCGGAAGTGCTGTAAGTGTCATAGCCAGCCTCAGCTGCCATTGATTCCAATGGGGGTAAAGCACACTATGGCACTTCCTGTCTTGATCCCAATGACGTCACTGATAGCGGGCTGGACGATCAGCTGATTGACGGAGATCCTGAGCAGTAAGTCCCTAGCGATTAACTACTGATGACCTATCCGAAGAATGTTTTTTGTTCAGAAAACCCCTTTAATGTAACTATATATATATATATCCAACGTAAAGACACTCTGTCACCTACTTTTAGCCCTTTAAGATAAACTTATGAGCTTTGAGCTTAAAGTAGATGATCCACTGAGTCCAGGGATGTAGGTCTGATACTTACATCCACGCCATTTCCCTGGTGTCAGTGCTGAAAGCCATGGAATGCATTGAGTAGAGCTGATAACTAGTCTGCCCATTTTAAAATTAGAACAGGCGGACAACTTAACAGCACCACAAAATGCATTGAGTGGTAGCTTCCACCACTGACACTGGGGGAACAATGGGGGTGGTAGGTATACTTACATCACTGGACTACCCGGGTCACCAACTTTCAGCCCATAAGCTTAGAATGCTAAAAGTAAGTGCTGGATCCTCTTTAAGGACTCAGATTTCTCTGACATGGATCCGATGCCTTTGAGTTCTTCTGCAGATTTTCATGTGAATACACATGCACATTTAACTCCAGTTGATGGGAAAAAGATAAATTGTTTCCTGTGTTGAACGTGGGAAAATCTGTGCTGTATGAACTATGGCCTAGATTTCCATAGCATTCAATAGAATGCCAAGATGGTGCATGTTTCACCACGGATTTGGCCATGGAATTTGTGCCTGCGGCAAATTTGTGTCATGTGAAAGATAGTAAAACTCAATAGTGAGCCCCAGTAGGGACGTACGTAGATGGTTGTGCATAAAAAGTGTAAGGCTATGTTCACATCATTGTCGCAGTTTCCATTATGGGAGCCATAAAACATAATTCCCTGGCTGAATGGATCTGTCTTATGATCGAACTGAATGGACTCGTTGACCATAATGAGCTCTCTATGGTTTCTATCATGCTGTCCAGCATTTTCACAGACCATATACTATACCATGCTGCTTTATTCTATCCGGGTTTTAACGGAATTCAGCAACTGAGGCTCCCAATGTAATCGCCAACCCTGATGCGAATGGAGCCTTAATTGTACTACCATACACATCTATCAGCATAGTCTAACTAAGATAAGCTGAAGCTCCTTTATGGCAGTAAAAAAGTATATAAAGTTTGTTGAAAAAAGTTACCAAAAGCCTAAAATGCAGGCAAAAAATATAGTTTATTTAATGTAAAACTTATAAAATATGATATTTCTTGCATTTTTATCATAACTACCAATAGATGCTATGAATATGCATACATAGGTCAACAGCGTACAGAATGAAGAAAAATCTCTGCAGAGGAACACATTTCTCAAGGTTACATAGAAAGTACAGCTTATTCCATAAAACGCAAGGCCTCATGAAAGTGCATCAACAGAAAGATAAAATGTTGGAAATGCCAAATAAAAAATACAAATAAATTGTCTTGGTCTTTAAAGGAGAGTCTGATATTTTAAACATTGGTGGCAGTTGGGAGAAGAATGTAATTAAATTCCAATGCCCTCCCCTCACACAAGTGTATTAGGAGTTTTGCTAATATTTGTAATGAAGGAACTGACTGTTGGATATATGGCTCTTGTGCCTTTAAGGTAAGGAAGCCAATTGTGTCTCTGCAAGGGACAGGAAGTGTTCAGTGTAAAGCAGCTACGCTGCATGCTCAGTAGTTGGGGATGCTCCTTGGAGTAGCTTGGTAGGAACAGCCACAGCCCTAAGGGCAATTGGGCTCATGAATCACTTCAGAAGGCTTACAATTTTGGTTTAGAAAATGGTGAAAGTCCTAGATAGAGACTGTACTTGCCTCACTCCCTTCCAGTAACGTACTGACATGGATAGTATCTGCCATTTACTGGACGGCTCAGAAGCGGGCACCAAAAAGTATGTGAAACAAAAAGTATGTGAAAAATGTGAGGCCGCAATCTGAACCAGAACTGCCTGATCCTGGCTATGAAGGCCTACTGTCACCACCGGTTAGGTATGTTGACCGGGAGACACTGGTCATTTTCAAAGATCTGATTAGCCCTGCTGGTCCCTGCCTCAGCCTACACAAACCCTCTACCACCTGACTCCGACCACAACATTACACATGGCTCACTGCTCTAACACAGCGGACACTCACATCATCTTGGCAGGGCTGTGTTTGCATTGGCTGCAGTGCTGATGTGCCTGTTTAGCAACTTGTCACATCATTAGTGACATTCTGTTTATAATCCTGGGCTATTTAATTAGAAGCCCATGTGATCGTAACATGGGATGTTGATGGGGCTAAATACTCGGTGGAGTCACAAGTTATATGATGTGCTGCTGGAGTGCCAAAGTTTGGCCCAGTGAGCAGCTTTCAAAATTAATGTTTGGATCAGGGAGGGTTAAATAAAAAACAAAATGGAAAACCACTTTAAAGGGGATGTCTGATGAAGAAAACCTTTTTACATAAGACTATCTTCTATTAAGTAGAGTAAATGGATAATGACAAAGAGTAGATCTCACACTTTTGGACCTGCCCATCTGCAGTGACCGAGAAGCGGGACAAGGCCTAGGAGACAGCGGGGTAGAGTTTGGCCTTGTCACTGTGGCTCTAGCGTCTCCCACACAGAGGGTACCCGGTGACAAGTCCAAGGGCAGGTTAATAAAGGGAAACCCAAGTAATGGATTACCTTGAGTCCTTTTTTGTCTCGTTACACCACCGTTAATTCCACAACAGGGGATTCCCTGATGACGGAGTAAATCCTCTCCCATGTAACTTCCATGGGGGGGATTCCTGGGTGACAGAATAAATGCACACCAATTGGGTACAGTTTAAGACACACCCTCTGGAAACGAATGGGTGACTGGTTGTTTTATCTAACTTCAGGAACAGAACAGTTCGGCAGCTTCTTGACAAGTGAAGTGACAGGGAGAACTCACGGGACGTTAGGAGAAACCACAGCCACAGTTATCTGTAGGTCCTGGCCTGGTACCACACTTTCTTCTCTCTCTCTCTCTCTCTCTCTCTCTCTCTCTCTCTCTCTGTCTGACTCTACCGGTTCACATTCACAGATTGAAACACGCTGCAGAACTTCTGGGGAGTTGTAGTCCCGCTATCCTCTCGGCCTCCTCCATTCTGTATCTGTCGGTCGAAGGTACCCACAGACAGCTGCCTGGCACTCCTCTTTCAGACAGAACAGACTCTCTTTCTCATTGCTTGCAAACACATATATCAAGCATCATCACGTGATGGACAAAAAGATACAAAACCAGACAGTCATCCACATACCAGACACTTAACCCTTTCAGTGCTGCAGCTATGCAATGCACACCTTTCTTGCAACATGAAAGACATTCACAACACAATACTGAGCATACACACTATTCAGGAGGGGCCCCGTTGTACTGGGCCACTACACATCCATGTATTACATAGTCAGCCATTCATTTAAAAGGGGTTTTTCAGGTCTCAGATTTAGATGCCCTATCCTCACATCAGGTCATCAATATCTGATCATGGATGTTGACCACTTGGGATCCTTGCAATTCGGCTGTTTGAAGAAGCCCCAGTACTCTGGCTCTTCCCTGCATACCAGGCATAGTGCCATACATTTCGTGGCAGCTATGCCTAGTATAGCAGTTCAATCCTAGGTACTAAAATTGACTGAGCTACTCCCAGGCCTTGTGACATCACTGCCTGAAAGGAGGTAGCGGTGCCCACCCAAACACCGCAGTCTTTTCAACCAGCTGATCACATGGGTTCCAAGCATCGGACAACCACCAATAGGATATTGATGACCTATCTTGAAGATAGGTTATAAAATCCTCATAAATGGGCAAACCATAATATAATTCTGTAATGCATGTAGAGCTGGATGTAGCTGCCCCTGGCGATAACTATTAATCACTTTGGATTTTGGAAGCTGGACCCACATCAAACATCTAAACATTAGGCCACCACCAGATTACAAAGGTTTCCTACTACTTTAAATGGGTTGTTTGCTTTAGAAAGTCTATTTTCAAATAAGCTACTAGGGAATTCTGAGTTGATTGAGGGAGGCCTCCTGGGAAATTGAATAGGGAAATTGAACCCTTTGCTGCAAAATTCCTCTTCCAGATTACAGCTCATCGCTGGGGGGTCCTAGTGGCAGACAAACATCTGATTTGCTTTTCATTGCAGGAAGCTTCTAATAATAAGGCAATATCTAAGCAGACAATCCCTTTAACCCCTTGAGTGGCAGGTTTCCTACCACCCTGTCAGACCCACCAGGGCAGGTTTTTTTAAATGGTCTAATCATTGAATTTCAACTAATTTTGCAGTTGCGTCTCAAGAGCCATAACTTTTTCATTTTTCCATTGACACAGCCATATAAGGGTTTGTTTTTTGCGGGACAAGTTGTGATTTTTTAAACAGGGGGGAGGAAAAAAAGAAATGGGGAAAAAAGAAAAAAAGGGGCCATGTCATTAAGGGGTTAAATAATGTATTAACTTCCTTCTCTGGGTCATTACGACGTACACGGATACCACATGTGTGATTATATTTTTGATTTTTTACAAAGTAAAGGGAGACAAGTGTTTTTATAATTTTTTTTATAATTTTTTTACTTTTTTTTTTCTTTTGTCCCTTTAGGGGACTTCCACAGGGACCCATCAGGACCCCTGATCACATTCCGGGGGTCCGATGGTGACAGCCCTTTACATGCTGCAGTGACAGCCCTTTACATGCTGCAGTCACACAGACTGCAGCATGTAAAGGGTTAACACAGAAGAGATCGGAGGTTTTCTCTGATCTCTGCTGTAAGAGCTAGTACCTAGCTGTCCTCTGACAGCTAGCAACCAGCTCTCCCTGCCACAGAGACCATCGGCTTGCTTCTGACAAGCCGATCGTCTCTATGGCAACCTGTAAACAAACCAGTGCAGGAGATTGCCGGCATGTCGGCAATATCTTCTGCTGGTTTTTCAAAGCCCTTGCTTTGTTCTCTGTGGGTCTGTGCAGGCAGAGCGCACTGTCACAGCTTGTGGCATTGTGCTCTGCAGCTCCCATAGTGATACATAGCCCGGAAATCTTCCGGGCTATGTTGCTATGAGCAGTGGAGCTCGTCCTGGAAAATTTCCGGGCGTGCCACTCAAGGGGTTAAAGGGGTTGCTAATTTCTACGGTAAATACTAATCCCTTGAGAATGTAGCTTTTTGGTATCTCTTCTCCACTTTCAAAAAGTCATAACTTTCTCAACTGACGTAGCTGTCTGAGAGCTTGTTTTTTGTGGGACGAGTTGTATTTTTCAATTATACTATTTAATATACCATATGATGTACTGAAGAATCTTTAAGAATTTCTAAGTGGAGTAAAATTGTGTTAGGACTGGCAGGAGCAGATGGTCAGGGGATCCCTACGCCAGCCCTCTCCCATCTCCCTATCTACTTGCCCCCCTGGGCTAAGCCCCAGGGCGACAGCTGGACGACGGTCCCTGCGCTGCACTAATGACAGGGACCCCAAGGAAGGAGGGACAAGGAGACCGGCAGGTGAGCACCGAGTAGATAACTGGAAGCGACAACGAAGCAGATAAAAGAGTAGTCGGGGAACAGGCAGGGTCAAAACCGGAAAGCACGTGCAGAGTACAGGGGGGCAAAACTGAGTCAGAGTCAAAGGAACAGCTGAGGTCATAAACACTAAAGTCAGGTCAGTAACACGGGTGCAGGCAGAACAAATCCAAACCAAACACTGGCAACTAGAGTCTGGGCCAGCAGGGTTTATATGCAGACCTCCCAGCCTAGAGGGGTGGGGAGAAGTGACATGATGACTGGAGGGAGTCATAAAGCCACCTCCCCCGGCGGCACGCACCCACCCGAGCACCACGCGGCCAACCAGCGAACAGGTGTGCCCACGCACGACGCTGGCCGCCGTGACTGACCACCAGAGTCAGGGAAACCTGGACAGAGCCGCCAGCCCGGGGCCGCCACAGCGTCAGAACAAGCAGCCCGCACCACCCGGACCCTGGCGCCCCCAGTGGTAACCCCATGTCTAACAAATTGAAAAAAAAATGCAATTTCACATGTTTGGGGTGGTTCTTGTTTTTATGGTGTGCACAGCAGCAAAAATGACATTACTTCATTCTGTGGGATCAATATAATAATGACGATGCCAAATTTATTTAGCCTTTTTTTTGTTTTGCTGTACTACTTTTAAAAAAGATAATATCTTTCAAAAGTTATTTCCTGTCCCCATCTTCTGACCGCCATAACTTTTCATCAATGAGGTTGTGAGAGGGCTTGTTTTTGACAGTGCCATTTAAAGGTTTAAGAGCCACGATTGGGGAAAGTGCTGGTAGTGGCTCTTGTGGCCAGGTGTCAGCTGTCAAAGATAGTTTACATCGGCTGTGTATGAAATGGGCTCAGCTCCCGATCCCATACAAACTTCATACAAACTTCTGGCCTTCATACAAACTCTGTGCACCCAGGATGTACAAATACACCCGGTGGCACTAAAGGGTTAATTTACGCTGTTTGATCACAGAAAACGTAAACCTTATTCTGTTCTGTAATCATGATATAAACTTAAATAGACCTATAATAGAATTCTACGCAATTAAATAGCCTCTATACCGGCATATTTGAAGGTACGAGTAATGTCAACATTTCCGCCTCGACGACTGTGAAGTTCCGATAGAGAAGTCAGGGACTTGTGGGAATCTTTTCTTTTATGTTGTTCTTTTTGTTTCTATAGATTGCTGGCCATTTCAATCACGGTATTGTATTGACATAGTTGCTGTTAACAGGGGTTTTGAAAGAGGGTGATTACAGGGCCATTGATTGCAGGGACTGAGACAACAATTATGTAACAGTGAAAATTGATTGTTTTCACCATGTCATTTGTGATTACCGTAAAGCTATTTTAAACCCAGAACTTGACAATTTTATAAGAATAAATTCACATTTTTTATTTGTACTTTTCTGTATACTGACATTCCCATAAAAAGGGTCAGATTTCAGGTGAAAGCAGAAAGGGATTGCTCGTAAATTACGTAGCCCTATAAGGACACAGCAATTTTCATTCTTTGGTTTTCCTATTTCCAAGACCGCTAAGTTTTACCTTTTTTTCCATCGACTTAACCATATATGTGCTTGTTTTTTTTTCTTGGACAAGTTGCATTTTTTAATGGCACTAATTAATGTACCATATAATTGTATTGAAAATTTATAAAAAGATGTTAGTGGGAGGAATTAAAAAAAACTATTCATGCAGTTATTTTTTTGGGTTTAGTCTTTACGTGTTCACTCTGTGATATAAATGATATGATACCCTTATTCTTTGGGTCAGTCCAATTATGTTAAAGGGGTTGTCCCGAAACGTTTTTTTTTTTTTTTCAATAGCCCCCCCGTTCGGCGCGAGACAAACCCGATGCAGGGGTTTAAAATAAAAACCGGATAGTACTTACCCGAATCCCTGCGTTCCGGTGACTTCTTACTTACCTTGCGAAGATGGCCGCCGGGATCTTCACCCTCGGTGGACCGCAGGTCTTCTGTGCCGTCCATTGCCGATTCCAGCCTCCTGATTGGCTGGAATCGGCACACGTGGTGGGGCGGAGCTACGAGGAGCGCTCTCCAGCACGAGCAGCCCCATTCAACACGGAGAAGACCGGACTGCGCAAGCGCGTCTAATCGGGCGATTAGACGCGGAAAATTAGACGGCACCATGGAGACGGGGACGCTAGCAACGGAGCAGGTAAGTGAATAACTTCTGTATGGCTCATAATTAATGCACAATGTAAATTACAAAGTGCATTAATATGGCCATACAGAAGTGTATACCCCAACTTTGTTTCGCGGGACAACCCCTTTAATATCAAATGTATATACTGTACCGTATATACTCGAGTATTAGCCGACCCGAGTATAAGCCGAGACAATAAGTTTCACCACAAAAAACTGGGAAAACCTATTGACTCGAGTATAAACCGAGCTATAATTGAGTATATACTAGGTTAAAAAAAACCTCCATTCTCACCTCCCAGCTGGAATCTGTGTCTGTGCGACAAGCTGCTTGAATTTTCCCCGCTGTCATCCCCCGCCGTCCTCTCTGCTCGCCTCTGTCAGTGCTGTGTAAGTAAGCGCTGTGATTGGATTGAGCGCCAGCCAATCACAGCTGGCACTCAATCCAATCACAGTGCTTACTTACACAGCACTGACGGCAGGGGATTTGAAAGCCGAGCAGGGAGATGACAGCAGGGAGAATTCTAAAGCAGCTTGATTGGCTGTGAATGATTGAGCACTGACTGTGATTGGCTGACGCTCGATCCAATCACAGCTCTTACTTACACAGCGCTAACGGCGGGGGATGACAGAGCCGAGCAAAGAGGACATCGGGGGATGACAGCGGAGAGAATTCAAGCAGCTGACCGCACCGCCACCGGAGACACAGATGCCGGCTGGGAGGGGAGTATGGAGGGTTTTTTTTTAACCCTTCCCTGACTCGAGTATAAGCCAAGGGGGACTTTTTCAGCACAAAAAAAAATGTGCTGAAAAATTAGGCTTATACTCAAGTATATACAGAAGTTTTTATTGCTTCACTGCTTAAAAAAAATTAAACTTTAAAAAATGTTTTGATCCCAATAACGTTTTTATTTTTCTGTCAATGGGGCTGGTATGAGGGCTTGTTTTTTGCAGGGTGAGTTGTTGATTTTATTGGTATTATTTTGGGGTGCGTACAACTTTTTGATCAATTTGTATTCTATTTTTGGGGAGAGGAGGCAGTGAAGTGTACAAAAAAAAACAAAACAATTCTGGCTTTTTTTTTGTTTTACCGTTCACTGTGCGGAATAAAGAACATGATGTTTTAACAGTTTGGACATTTGCAGAAGCAGCATTACCAGTTAGAATGTCTTTTTTATTGATTAGATTTTTTTTACATAATAAATGGAAAAAGGGGATTATTTTTAATATTTGTGTCTTTCCGTATATTTCAGAAAATTGTATTGACCGTTATTCACTTTTTTTTTGGTTCCAATAGGGGACTTGAACATGTGATCACTTGTACAATACTTCTGTATTGCACTGTCAGCACTATTCTATTACACCCTGCCAGAAGCAGTCTGCAGTACTATTTGTTCCATTCACAAAACGGAACGGAATCAAACGGAAATGCTCTCAATTTTTTAAAATCCCCTTAATGGCAGTAAAAGCTAAACCCTTTTTACCGTAATTGTAACTTATCCCCTAACAGGGGTTCCTTGTCCTACACTATTCATTTAAATGGGGCTGACAGAAGTAGCTGAAGGGATGCTACTCCACTATCTCCGCAATCCAATTGAAAATGAATGAAACACTAGTGCACTTGTGCGACAACTGTTCCATTTAGTCTCCTCCTCTCTCTGGGGGGTGCAGTAATGCGTGGCATGAAACAGAGGGACCCCTGTTCTCGAGATTGTTGAAGGTCTCAGCAGTAAGACCCCCCCATGATCAGCAAGTTATCCCCCATCCTGTGGATGGGGAAAAACTTGCCATTGTGGTACAACCCCTTCAGTTGCATTTTAATTTCATCTCTCTGCTCCAAAAACAGAATAGAGTGGACAGTACAGGGAAGAAAATAGAGCAACCCGGAACAAGGAAAAGAGGGCGTGTGGATTGTATCCTTCATAGGGATGTGAAGGTTTGACTCTTGAAAGCAGATCATTTTTGAGTATAGCAGGTGTAGCCACCTCCAATAACTGCCGTAACTTTAAGGTTGGATGTGTGGACAACAAATACCAAAAAGGCCAAAAAGTTGGGTATAAGGCACAACCCCGGAGCATATAAGAGTATGCAATGGTGTATTCGCCTAAGTTCTCCATCTTCTGTATAAAAAATACATTAACCCATTTCAAGGTTGCCAAGCCTCTTCTTCATTATCTGGTGAAGGCATACGTCAATTGAAGAGGGTAGCGCTCTGATCTCATGCCTACAGAGTAGTGTAAGTGCTTAAAAACCTATCTATTCTATAGGTTATGCTATATTTTTTCCAGGAAACTATTATTGTGCACACTGTTGCACTATGATTCTTTCTCTATATAACTGTAGGTATAATTTAAAGTCAAATGACCAGATAAATTGGCCACAGTGGCCATTTTATTAACATACTAACAGAAAAATATAATATACATGAAACAACGAGGGGGAGATCCTTGGAGCCACAAAATCAGGTGCATAAAATACTTAATATTAAAATAAGCCTTGCCCACAACCATACTGACCAGCTCGTGGGCACCACTAGCTGCCCTTAGGTGGCTAATATATGTAAATCGAGGCCAGGAGGGATATACCGCTCCCCCATTGAAGTGTTTTACTTCACATTGGAAAAAGGTATGGTTCAATCCCAGTAGGGCACTCGGTAAAGAAGAAAGAAGAATACAAGAGCATCAGGAGTGTTCTTGAGAAGATGAAACATCATGTACATGGATGGGTGTGTGGATTTGAAAATGGTGAACTTACTGCTGGTAGGCTGCACAAAGTACCCCTGTTTGTTGTGCTATTGGGACAGTAGGGCTACGGCAACCACTGGGTGTAAAAGGAATGGCTTCCAAGGATCAGTTTGATGCCTGCGACAAAAAACATCATTAACCCCTTAACGACCAGCCCATAGTGTTTTTACGTCCTGCTCAAGTGGGCTTTATTCTCTGAGGACGTAAAAACACGCCTCCTGCAGAGAATAAAGCCCCGTGGGCTCTGGACGTGACAGCTCCATGCTGTCGGTGCCCGCAGGTAGCCAACAGCATGGAGCTGTCATCCTGGGCTGCGGGCAGTCCCCCCTGGCATTGCGATCGGAGCTATCCAATGGATAGCGCCGATCGCAAAAAAGTAAATAAAAGTGCTTGAAAAGTTAAAGATTCAGCTGCCCTGTTGGATCGGATCCATCAGGGCAGCTGAAAGTACTTACCCAGGTTCCCCGATGTCTGCCGAGGAGAAAGGGTCCTCCGAGACCCGGCGCGGCTCTTCTGCGCATGCGCGCCAGACGAATGACGTCACGAGCGTGCGCAGAAGAATGGGAACCCCAGTGAGTCCAAAATCTCCTTGTTCCCGGCTCCTGAAGGTAGCCGGGAACCAGGAGATGTCCCCAGGGACCGCTGCGAGTGGTCCCCGGACCCGCGATCGCCGCTATCCACTGGATCGCGAAAAAGTTTTAAAAAAGTAAAAATCAGCTTAATTTCACCTCCCCTCATGGATCGGATCCATGAGGGGAGGTGAAAATACCCACCCCCGGTCCTCAGCGGTGTCCCAGTCTTCCGGGACCTGAGTCCCCATCTGCGCATGCGCGCCCGATGATTGACATCGGACGCGTGCACAGAGGGGCTCAGGACCCGGGAAATTTAAAATCCGTCTGCTCCAGGCTGCCATGTGTAGCCAAGAGCAGAGGGATGTCCCTGCAAAGATGATCACTGTTATCCAATGGATAGCAGTGATCATTTAAAGTAAAAAAAAAGTGTAAAAAAGTAATTAAAAAAAGGGGTAAAAAAGTAAAAAAAAAAAAGGTTAAAAAGTAAAAAAAAAAGGTTAAAAAGTTTAAAAAAAAGTTTAAAACGCTTACATTTCATCTCCCCTCATGGATCATATCTGTGAGGGAGGATGAAATTACGTACCTAAGGCCCCCGGATTTATCCGCGGACCTTACCACAGCTTCTGCGCACGCGGCCGTCGCCAAAGCGGCAGACGCATGCGCAAAAGCCATAGATTGCCAGGATAACTTAAAATCTCCCTGCTCTTGGCTACATAACTTAGCCGAGAGCCTGGAGATTACACGGGGGGCCGCGGTGAGCGGTTCCTGATCACGTGTTCGCCATTATCCAATGGATAATGGCGAACACGTAAAAGTAAAAAAAAGGTGAAGGTTCATCTCCCCTCACCGATGCGATCGGTGAGAGGAGATGAAACTTTTTACCAGAGGCCTCCCGACGCGATCTTCCTCCGTGAACATTCCCGGATTCTGCACATGCGACCGCCGGCAAAACACCGGACACATGCGCAGGAGTCGGGGAGCCCAGGAAAATTTAAATCTCCTTGCTCCCAGGCGACCAACGGTCGCCAAGAGCCTGGAGCAGTGACGGGTGGCCTCGTTGAGCGGTCCCTGGTCACGTGATAAAAAGGTAGCGATCTACCTTAGGTCGGTCTCACATGACCAGATACGAATTACGGATTCCGCATGCGTCTGATCCGCGGTATTACGCAGATCAATCGCATTGGATTACACAATTTCGCTCACATTAGTGGGTTTGAATTGTGTAATCCACTCGCAGAAAAGAGAACGCAGCAGGTTCTATTTTACCGCGGATATGGGTTATTTTTAGGAAGTCAATTTTTTTCCGTATAAGTGGGCAATGGGGCCTTGAATTTATTTAGTTGTACCCTGAAATCCAGCGGGCATTCCCTCCATTATGGGCCTAGCCAT
Source organism: Eleutherodactylus coqui (assembly GCF_035609145.1). NCBI lineage: Eukaryota > Metazoa > Chordata > Amphibia > Anura > Eleutherodactylidae > Eleutherodactylus > Eleutherodactylus coqui. The sequence continues at coordinate 36,799,582 of NC_089843.1, forward strand.
GTGTCCTGTAAGTAGTTTAGGGCCACAATGGGTATGTTTCTGAACACGGGACAAACGGGGGTATCCATTTTGGGGTGAAAGTCTTCATTTTTATTTGTGCTGTACAAAAAAACCAGTTTTTAAATTGACAAAATTGCCAAAAAAATGAAAATCATAATTTTTTCCTTCTGCTTTGCTTAGATTCAGTCAAATACTGTGGGGTCAAAATACGCAGTACACCCCGAGTTAAATTCGTTAAGGGGTCTAGTTTTCAAAATGGGGTCATGTGTGGGGGTTCTTTTTCGTTTTGGCCGCTTAATGTCTCTACAAGTGGGCAAGGGGGCCTGGAATTTATTCAGTTGTACCCTGAAATCCAACGGGTGCTCCTTCCATTATAGGCCTAGCCATGTTTCCTTTAAGTAGATTAGGGCCACAATGGGTATATTTCTGAACACAGGACAAACAGGGGTACCCATTTTGGGGTGAATATCTTCATTCCTATGTACACTGTACAAAAAAAACTGTTTTTAAATTGACACAATTGCCAAAAAAAATGAAAATTGTAATTTTTTCCTTCTGCTTGGCTTAGATTCATTCAAAAACTGTGAAGTTAAAAAAGTCATTGTACCCCTAGATAAATTCGTTAAGGGGTCTACTTTTCAAAATGGGGTCACTTGTGGGGGTTCTCCATCACTTTGGTCACTCAATGGCTCTACAAGTGTTCAATAGGGCCTAAATCTCCTTCAAGCAAAATTTCTGTTCCGAAAAGCCACCGGTTGCTCCTTTCATTTTGGGCCCCATTGTGCATACAGACGTAATACTAGGGCCACAATGGGTATGTTTCTGAGCACGGGACAAACAGTGGTATCCATTCTGGGGTGTAAATCCTCATTTTCATGTGTGCTATAGAAAAAATCCTGTCTTTAAAATGACATATTTGCAAAAATATGAAATATTAGTTCAAAATTGCATTGACTCCTGAAAAAAAACTGTGGGGTTAAAATACTCATGACACCCCTCAGTGAATACGTTAAGGGGTGTAGTTTTTAAAATGGGGTCACTTGTGGGGGTATCTATCATTTTGACTCCTATGAGCCTTTGGAATCTTGGCTTGATGTAGGAAAACAAAGTGTTCCTCAAAATGCTGAAAAGTAATGTTAAATTTGTACGTCTCCTAAATGGTTAAAAAAACACGAAAGTTTTTCCAATGTGCGCCCAAAATAAAGTAAACGGATGGAAATATTTATCTTAGCAAAAATTTCTATATTATGTTTGCACATATTTGAGATATTGCAGTTGGAAATGTGAAAAAAAGACGATTTTTTCAAACTTTTCCCAATTTTGGTGCTTTTAATAAATAAAAACAAATTCTATCGGTCTTTTTTTTCCACCTAAATGAAGTACAACATGTGGCGAAAAAACAATGTCAGAATCGCTTGGATATGCAAAACCTTTATGGTGTTTTTCCATGTTAAAGTGACACATGTCAGATTTGCAAAATTTGGCCTGGTCATTAAGGCGCAAACAGGCTTGGTCACTAAGGGGTTAATGATCTTCTGGTTGATAGGGAAAAATTGTCTTTCCCCCACTGCACATAAAACTTGGTTTGATAAAGCAATTTGAAAAGTCCTTGATCCCAGTGGGGATTGCTTCCGACACATGTTTTACCTTTCCAAGTGACGAGTAGAAAAAGGCAGTAATATTTGATGGACCTCAGAAAAAAAACTCTTACAACAATGAATGTGGCAGAAGCTGGAGCTCAGAATGCTTTCTTTAAGGAGGTGCAGAAATTCCTTGGGAACTGGAAAGCTGACAACCACCAAGAAATTGTGGAGGAGCTGCTCTTGAGTTTTCAATGACTTGGGTATAAAATGGGTCTTAAGGTTCACTACTTACATTGTCACTCGGGTGAACTTCCAGAGAACCTGGTTGATGTTAATGAAGAGCAAGATGAACGCTGTCCTAAAGATATTAAAGTAATGTAAGAATGTTGCCAAGGCCGATGGGACTCCAATATGATGGCAGATTTCGGCTGGAGCTTGATGAGAGATGTTCAAAACGCTGATCATCACAGAATGTCAAAGAAGAGGAAGTTTATGCAGCTCTAGCGTGACCAAAAGTACTAAACTTTTTGTAGCTCTCTATTTTTACTTCTTTCAGTATGAGCATAAAATTACAGCAAAAATGCCATATTTCATATCTCGAAAACCTGATGTGATGGGCAAAATCTGATGATATATTTGTATTCAGCCCCTGAAAATTAGCTAATATCCATTGGAAAACCGTATGCCAGAAAAATTGTGTTCCCCAGTGTTATAGATGAAAATCAACAAAAAAATAAATAAATACAAAATATAATAAAATTGATATAAACTGTTGAGAGACTGGTTACAAGTAAACACATAGTGGTACCTCAACATACAATATTAATTAGTTCCCTGAAGACTATTGTATGTCGAAATCATAACTCTATGGAAAACTGGTAATTGGTCCCAAAGCCTCCAAAATGTCACTGAAAAGTGATATAAAATAGAGTTTAAATAAAATGAAGCAGATAACTAATACAGCTAAATAAAGTTATTACATAGAAGAGTCAGGAATAACTGCAGGAATATGTAAACCACTTTCTATGTAGTGGACAACAACTTCTTCAGGGTCTAGTGCAGAACACACAATGTACCAGAAAATAACATTGAGGTGCAGCGGCCAAGCAAAATGCACCAAAGTGAGGGAGACCACGAGGGTTGAAGAGGGGTTGTCACAAATGGCTCTATGGTCCCTTTAGACAGTGACAACGAAGGTGCTATGCTCAGGGATTGTGCAACGACCCAAGGAACATACAGGGGTACGTTTACAGGAAGGCCTGTTTTGTCACGTGTGACGCCAATACTCCAACTGCACCCTTGAGATGGAATGCCGAAGAAATAACTGAGACAAGCCCAGTAGCTTGTGGTAGTAATCCGGGAGTACACAGATTTACTAAGCGGAATTATTGTAACAGTAGAAAACACAATCTCCACAATGGTACTTTGAAATGATACAAGCAGATGCAGCATCAAGCAATGACTTAAACACGATGAAGAATACAGTAACATTGACTGAATTAAGAACTGACTTCAATGCTCTCTTCTTTCTTTTTCTCTCAACTGATTTTGAAAGACAATTTCCCTACTAGTTTTTTTAACTGAAGGAATGATTTAAGCTTAATAGAGTGTAGATAGAGCAGAGTGAAAGGTGACTGTAAGACTAATCCTGGCTTTGAGTTCACCGGGTAGATCTGACTCACTGTTAGTAGAAGACCAACCTCAGAAAGGCTCTCCTTCTCTCTGCTGTAGGATGCCAAGGGAGTGGAATCACACCTTACTCAACCTCGGGAAGAACGCACTCCTACTGCTGACTTTATCCTGCACGAGTACCTCCGACACGACTGGACTACATCCACTTCTCTCTCACTCCTGGCTGCATCTCCCTAACTGCTCACTGACTCCTCCTTCTTTTTATTACCTCTGTTTCTTTCCAGCACTTTCTGGACTCCTCCCACTCCTGCATAGGGATTTGTATTTTGGCTTTCCCGCCCTTGGACTCTGCACCAGTGAGATTGAAGCTGACTATCAGCCAATAGGACACCAACTGACATCAGAGCTAAGCTCTAGGCTTAGTGGAGAGAAGGTTAGAAACAGGGTCTGTCCTACAGACGGCACCTTCTATGTCAATGGACTGCACATAGACAGGTGAGACACGACAAGTGTTGGTGTGAATGTTCTGTGGGACCCGCTGGGCCACTACAGAGCCACCATCACCTCGTGTCCAAGGGAGCAGCTCATTTTGGCACAGGTCAAGAACAGTACAGAACATGTAGCACTGCACTGTATTGTACTGACACCCTTCTTACCAAAATGTAATGGTCAGGATTAAAAAGGGGCGTAGTGTTTGGGGTTTGGCTTAACACAAAGTCTGATTGGACTTTATATTAAAGTATCCTTAATACAGATGCAACTTAAATTGTTCAATATCTGCTCAGTGTTTTTACTGGCACCAGCCTAACAGTAAAAATATTGGTGTCAACACTAATTATAGAGAGGTGCTAATCAGTGCATGCACTTCAGTAATACAGAGGTTTTACCATTGAAATGCCCATGCTAATTGGCTGGATGTTGCAGCAAAGTGCACACTTTGCAGTTCAGGACTCTCTGTGATACTGTATGTTGAGTCTGGATTCATGTTATGATGTCCCAGGAAAGACCATTGTATGCTGAGAATATTGTATCTTGAGACCACTGTAACTTGAGGAACCACTGTACCATAAAGGCAACCCATGCAGATGCTAGTTTGCTCATGATCCCCACTTAATAGCAATCATCTCCACCAAAAATTGGAAATGTATTCAGCCAGCAGATAGCGCTGTTGTATAATGGGAAAAAAAGAGTAAGCCCCCTAGGAAAACCAGGATACAAATTGGATTGGAAAGGGTTAAGGTTGTGGCGCGAAGGGGGAGAAGTTTAAGGAATATGCTATCCCCCAGTCGATTTGTTTTCTATAAAAAAAGAAAAAGAAAGGCTAAATTTCAAAGGATTTACTAAGTGTGGTAATGGACGATGCAGAACTTGTCAGTATGCAAGAAACTGCAAAGCATCTAGTGGGAATGGAAATGTTAAAGAATAGGATATTAAAAGCTATATTAGTTGTGAGACGGAAAATGTGGTGTATATGATTTCTTGCCACAGCTGTCAACTCAACTATATAGGGTGCACAACACGCAAGCTACGGACAAGAATAGCGGAACATGTCAGGCATATCGAAAACTCCAATACACAACACTCAGGAGCCACCAAGCATTTTGTTGAGGAACATCAGTCGAAACGAAATAATTTTGTCTATTTTGGTATTGAGAAAGTAACCAAAAAGCACAACCAGGATCTAAAAAGACACATTTCTCCTCAAGAGAGGGGGTTATTGGATCTTCATGTTACATATAGAGATGAGCGAGCGTACTCGGAAAAGCACTACTCGCTCGAGTAATTTGCTTTATCCGAGTATCGCTGTGCTCGTCCCTGAAGATTCGGGTGCCGGCACGGAGCGGGGAGCTGCAGGGGAGAGCGGGGAGGAACGGAGGTAAGATCTTTCTCTCCCTCTCTCCCGCCCGCTCTCCCCTGCTCCCCGCTGCAACTCACCTGTCAGCCGCAGCGGCACCCGAATCTTCAGACCCGAGCACAGCGATACTCGGATAAAGCAAATTACTCGAGCGAGGAGTGCTTTTCCGAGTACGCTCGCTCATCCCTAGTTACATACGAAATATCCAAAGGGATTGAATAAAAAAATGGATTTGTTGTACTTATATTAATATTGTTTGTTTGTTTTTTTCTGCAATGCAAGCAGTGTGTATAAATGCAATTGGTATATGGTGTGTAACCATAGGAGGAATTAGCATTTTGTGGACAAATGAGTGTAATATTTCTCATCAATAATTTGGGCATACAATATGAGTGGATGGAACCTATATTTTTGTAAATGTATTAATAATTACAACCATAATTATATGATGTGTATAAGAATAAGGCAAACTATTTAATGGAAGTTAATATACAAAATATCCATCTATATCAACTTGAATAAAGAATATAATAAATTAAATAAACAGTGTGGTAGGTTACCGGGGATTGTAATAGGGAGCATGCAGTCCCATCGGTTAACTAACACATGGTGATAGACAAGGGGTTAAACATCAGGTGAAGGTTGATAGATGAAGGTTTTTAAAGACACGCATTGCACTATGGGGATAGGAGGTGATCAAGATCTTAGTCAAGATCGAAACGCGTACTCCATAAGCACCTAATAACCATGATGTTGTGAGCACGTCCTTTAATAAAGCATGAAAGTTACTTTTACAAAGTTTAATCTTAAGGCATGATGGTGTAAGTTAATGGAGGACTTCACTACTAGAGATGAGCGAGTATACTCGCTAAGGGCAATTGCTTGAGAGAGCATCGCCCTTAGCGAGTACCTGCCCGCTCGAGAGGAAAGGTTCGGGTGCCAGCGGCGGGCAGGGAGTTGCGGGGGAGAGCGGGGAGGAACAGAGGGGAGATCTCTCTCTCCCCCCCCCCCCCCCCTGCTGACTGCCGCTACTCACCGCTCCCCCCACGCCGGCACCCGAACCATTCCTCTCGAGCGGGCAGGTACTCGCTAAGGGCAATGCTCTCTCGAGCAATTGCCCTTAGCGAGTATACTGGCTCATCTCTATTCACTACCCCCTCCATTGAAGAAATGAACACTATCCAAAAAGCTCCTTCTCCTTTCTCTCAACCCCACCTCTTTGTGATTACATCATGCTCGATATCATTAAGTCTCGCTCCCTTTGGTGACACAACCAGTTTCATCATTGATATCACTAAGGGTGGAAACCAACTGAAAAAAGGCAACCAAGGCCATCTTGGACAGTGAGAGATGCAGCTTAAGTCACAAAATGAAGAGGAAGAGGCTTATCTAAGAGATAGTATGGCATATGCTGCACTTTAAGGTTGTTTTCCCATGCTAGGGTTTGTAGTAAGAGACTCAGATAGGTATGACCACTAAGATGCTTGAAGGCCAGAAAGAAAGTGAGTGTTGCACAGGTGAAGGTCTGAAAGGCCCATGTGGTGAATGCAAGGCCACAGAATTAGTGTAAAATCACATGTAAAGGCATCTGCGGCACCATGAAGGCATGGTGGGCTCTAGCAGATTGGAGGGTTCAAGTAAGACGTCAGCCGCTGATGACCTGCCGCCCCAGCATAGTAGACGTCAGGTGCACATGACCAGTGCAGCCCTGTGTGAGAGCATCAGGCTCCCCATAGTGACTGGGTCCAGTGAGGGAAGGCCACAAGTCAGGTGAGATGTGGTAGCAGAACAGGTGGAGCAGCACATCAACAGAAGACACAACCTCAGTCTGAAGAACATGGTGGTAATGACTCCTAGAGAGTTCCAGTCTGTCAGAGGGGTGTCCGGAGTTCCAATCCAGAGCAGCACATGCCCGGGGAATAGAAAGCCACATGTGTCACAGAGAGCAGTCTACCAGAAGGAAGACCTGTAAGAGACTGTATCTATGTGAGTGTAAAGCCCTTTTATTTCTATTGCATTGTTGCAGGACTATGCTGAGTGAGCATTAGGTTTGATTAGTGTTGTTCGACTCTCTTCGACTCCAATGGAGTAGAAGAGTGTAAATATGGATGATTTTGTGCTATGTAAGAGGGGTGAATTGTGCACCGCTACCGCTTTACTGACAGCGGCTACCCTAACAAGTAGCTCTGGTCACCAGGACTAAACTCCGACCCCCTGTCAGACAGGGCAAGGGAAGCGCAGAGAGGCTGGGAAGCACTGTAGGCACCAGGAAATGGGCATACAGTGGTGCCAGAGAGATGATGGCGCTATTAAGGGGCCAGGCAGGGGAGATGAAAAAAGACACTGTGAAGCACTATGGAGGAGGCTCTGCCCAGTGATGATGTCAGTAGTGACGTGGATAGTATATACTGTAGGGAAGACTGCCGCCATGCAAGGAAGTGTATGGGGCTAAGCCCAAACTATAACCTGAAGGTTCTGGAGGCATAGTAGGCACTCTATAAAAGAAACGAGCACTTTGTCACAGCTCTTGGTGAGGCAGCAGCAGTCAGACAGTTTGCAGCAGGCTGCAGTGAAGCAGTAGAACAGCTTTAAAGTGGCGGAGGCCATGAAGCAGAGGTGTGAAGAGTGAGATCCAACAGGGACTTTGCAACCCATTGGCTGAAGATGGAGAAGTGGCACTAGAGAACAGACTGGCCTTTTACTAGGGCGAAGGACTCTGCAGTGCATGGGAGGAGAGAGACTCTCTTCTATGCCAGTGCCAGATAACGGTGGTGCTGAAAAGGGCAACACTATGCAAAAGGAACCAGACCATGACGCCGGAAATGGTCCTAGGAGGACTTGTTCCCCTGAAGCAATACTATGTGAATTAGCTGGCCAGGATAGGGTCATGGACCTTGTTGGGAGCCTAAGGGATGCGTGAAAAGAGTGAACGCAAGCGAACAAGGCAAAATTTGGCATTATTGTTAGTTCATTGCATTAGCCTTATGTTATGTAATGTATGATGTAATGTAAAATGTTCATGATGACATTTGTAATGGGGCAGCAAGGCATCTAATATATGGCAACGGTTCGTATCTATGGTCACATGTGAGACTTCTTTGAAATGGCGTCTATGACGTCGTGCGTCCCATGTGGAAGGGCGCTGCCCCTATGGTTAGAGGTCTGGGCTACACATGAGGAAGCCCAATGCAACTGTTGTGCAGCAACATGGCTTGTGTATTCATGTGCCTTACTACCATCACCTGGAGGAGGTGTATAAAGCAATGTATGTGTGTGAGACGCCGTATGATGAAGATGTCATTTTGAGTTGTTCGGTCGAGTTATTTTTTATTAAAAAAATGTATTGCCTCCACCTCCATCTGCCATCACCGTGCCTTCATGTACGATCAACCTGCTGCACGAACCATCCCACCTCCGTTTTTCCACTATCTCGCCAAACACACCCCCCCCCCTTTATTGAAAATGGAAAAGAAGTTGAGAATATAAAAGGTTTTTTTCACCTTATAAATAATTGCCACCCCATTCTAATTATTGTCAATAACATCTGCCATTATCCCTTAACACCATGCAGTACTTTCCCTTTGAGCGTAAAGTCTGTGCGCCCTTCTATAAGCCGGCTAACACTCTCTGTATGTTCAATGTAAAACTATCTCCATAATGAATTCAGCATATATAAAAAATATCACATTCCCATCAGGCTCTGCATAAAACGTCCATTCTCAGGCAATCACATTTCTTTTTATTAATCGGAAATATCATCCACAGCCCTGGGCGGTATTTTAAAGCAGCGACAGGTACGGATCCAAGCGGTGCAGCTGGGCCAAAAATGAACAACAAGAAGTACTTGGAGTGAGCAGTAAACACATTTGCATAGCAGAAAAGGTTATGTCGGTGCCATTTAGAAATGATTGTCCTGACTTTGAGTCTGACCTTATTCTACTCATGGACCATATTTTTATTATAGGGAAATGTTCTTAATGTGATGGATTTATAGCGCCGCATATAAATCACTTCATTGAATTTCTTCTCCTTTGTTTTCTAAGGGCAATCACTTAATAAATCACTAAAAACTGCAATGCATATGAATTATTACCGCCTGAAACATACGAAAGGGGCGTTCTGTTTTTTAGGACTGGATCAATGATATAATTCTTGCCTAATATAGTCACTACTAGGGGGCGCTATTGTCTATGGATTTATACAACTGTATACAGATGGCAAGAATTCTTTTAAACGGGTTGTGCCAAGATGTATGACCCCTCTCAGAATGTGGGGACAAGGACAAACAGCTGATCATCTTGGTTCCTGCTCTCAACACTCTGGCAATCAGATGATTTCACCAGGGAAAGCTGCAGAAAGTTACAAAGTTCCCGTACTGGAAGTGCGGTATTATAGTGTGGTCATTCATATAAATGGCTGTCCTGTAATGCTAGGACAGCAGAAGATCTGCCAGAATGGGAACTGCTTTTATTGAGTGGCACTCCTAAGAGGCATAACTTGAAGCTGTTGGGCCCCAATGCATAATCTGTACAAGGGCCCCCAACTATAGTGCTTCATGGTTCCAGAGCCTGGGTACGACCGCACCATGTGCATCCATTATAGTTATGCCTCTGCTCCTGCATACAAATAAGGAATGTCATCCTAGCATGACCCCATTAACTCTTGATAATCCATTATTGTGTATTATTGTGCTATTATACTTATTTTTGTCATTGTTGTAATTTTATTATTTTTCCATCAAGAAGTACTGGTGGGGTAATCCTGCCATCTAGAGACTACATACTATTAATGTTAGTAATTTTATTGTTTAAGTTTTGTGCCGGCTTATTGGTGGATTGGAGTCACATGACGGTGTGCGTGGCCATGCTGCATACACTCCTCCTATGGGGGCAGTGTAGTTCAGGATCTACTGGTGATGTTGTGTTGGAGAAGTGCTAATGAGAGTCCCTATTGGTAGAAAAAAAGCAAGTAGGGACATGTACGTGGTAGGTGGCTTATCTACCAGGTAACAGAGCCACCACCTCTGGTTCTTTCTGCCAGAAAGGCCTACACCGCCACCACAGAAGTTTGCCCAGTATCACCAGTCCCAAACTCAAGTCTACTTATTGAGTTTCTGCAATAAAGTTCCACTGTTTGAGCATCTAGCCTGGTTGTCCTAATATGGCTGACCATCCAATGGCTATTCCCATGGTGTAGAGCCCTGCCACACTTCTGACCGCTAATCATAGGCTGTTCAACAGTGCTGGGACAATGGGAAACACACAATTAAAACCTAAAACATCAGTAGCTGCACTCCCCAAATGGAAATAGTGAAAGTTATGACTTCAGGAACTCTTGAAGTAATGAAAACAAACTTTAATAATGTCCATTGAGATGTGTTTCAGAGCAGAAACACTCCTTCCTCAAGCCAAGGACTAGTATACTACCTGTAGCAAGAGAAAAATATTTATGTACAAAAGCAAAAAAATCCAAATTTCTCATAGTCAATAACTGCATACATATAAATCAAAGAATGTCTACATAAATTTACAAAACCAGATAGAAAACAACGTTTCCATGGCATCCTGTAGCCGGGAGCCATGTTGTGTGCGTAATAAGCAGTGAATAGAACCTATTGATTTCAATAGTTTCATTTACATGAGCGTATTTCTTTACACAGCATGACCTATTTTGGTGTGAATTACGCACCACAATAGCCCATTGAAATGAATTGACCCAGCGCAAACACGCAGTGAATATGAAGGAAACCTGCATATTCACTGCATATTTGCACACCATTACAAGGTATTAGTGTATCTTGAGGCCACCAGGAAGTTAGGGGGTTGACAGGGCTTGGGTGCAGGAATGCCCCTCTCACACCCCTAGCTCCTGATTGGCTGCATTCCTCCAGGTCCTTGAAGGTCCTTTAGCTGTGTCTGTAGTGATTTTTCTGTCCATGGTTAGGGGTCAGGTAATTTTTCCACTTAGCCTTCAGTTATTAGCCTACCAGGAACAGTAACGCGAACCCTAAGCGTGAAGAGCAGGGAAATAAATCAGTAGACACACTGCTGTGACAGGGGAGCGCTGATGTAGCAGAGCTCAGCTACTCCCCTTCACAGAAGCCTCCCTGCGGTGTGCTCCCTGCTCAGTTCCCCCTGTGTATGCACACAGGGAGACTGACAGCAGGGCTCATAAGGGAATCGATGGTGGCAGAGCAGAGCCGGTACATGGGAGATGGAGTGAGTGACAGTGGGGACCAGAGGTGGCAGAGGAGAGCCGTGGGGACACTACTGGGGAGACGAGCACACTGACAATGGGGTGCAGAGCAGCTGGAAGAGGACTGCCGCAGGGAGCCAGGCCGGGATATGGGAGAATGACAGTGGGGAGCGGAGGTGGCAGAGGACAGCCATAGGGAGTAACCTCGCTATCTGCTACTGCTCCCCTGCCTCCTGTGCCTGCTCTCTCCTCATTCTCTGCTCACTGACTGCCAGTACCTGGGAGAGGGGGCTGCCAGCTGGCCAATCAGGAACAGGAGGCGTCAACCCCCTGTCAATCTTGACTCCACCAGGACTTCCTGGTGGCATCAAGATACACTAATACCCCATTACAATGGGTCTATCTGTGTACGTTTGGTATTAGTGTATCTTGACGCCACCAGGAACTCCTGGTGGCGTCAAGTTTGACAGGGGGGGGGTGACGCCCCCTGATGCTGATTGGCTGCACAGCAGCCTGGAAAACTAGGTCCTAGAAGGGCAATAAAAACGGGGAAAAAAAAATGCAGCTGGCCATGGTGTAAACGGAGATACAGTAATACCTACGTCTCCACCGCCACCCCTGTCAGCTCCGTGGGCGCTGCTCCTCCACTGACATTTGCCGGCTGCCGCCAGGACTGTCTGCAGCGTACCAGGTGCTCCACCATAGACATTTGCCGCCTTCACCACAGAGGGACTGTGTGGCTCCCGCTCCCCCGCTGACAGCTGGCGGCCTGAGCGCTTCTGCTTCACCGCAGGGAAAGCTGCATCAAGTAAGGTGGGGGGAATCATAACGGTATCGCTCACCCCGGCCCTGTCAGCTCCCTGCATACCATGGTATCTTACAGCTACAGCTGCTGGGGGTCAGCCTGGCTATTGTGGAGCGGCGAACGGGTGGGGGTGGGGTGGGGGGCTATTGTCGGGTGCCGACGATGGCGCTGTAAAATATGCAACAGGATCTTTATCCCTCAGTGCCAGCACCATGAGCCTACTTCTGTCTTGTGTGTCGCTGGGCAAGGTTTTCCGTTTGCAACAGGAGCACCTCCATGTTATTCCCCCTTGCTTTTAGTGCCCTTCCACGACCTAGTTTTCCACCATGCTGTGCAGCCAATCAGCATCAGGGGGCAACAACCCCCTGTCAAACTTGACTCCACTAGGAGTTCCAGGTGGCGTCAAGATACACTAATACCGTTACTTTTTTATGTGTGTATTTGCACAAAAAAAATCATGCCAGTGCACCCAAAATGTGGGCATGAGCGATTTTTGGGTCCGAATATGCAGCGTATTTATGCAACTGAAATGTACTTATGCCGTGTGAATGAGTCCTAATAGTAACCCCCATAGTGTTCACAGTAGTAATAGGGTCCCCCATAGGGGTTCCAGTAGTAATAGTTATCCCCATATGGACCCCAGTAGTAATAATGAACCCTATAGTGGCTGGAGTAGTAATAGTGAACCCCATAGTAACCCCAATAGTAATAGTGGCTCCAGTAGTAAGCATAATGCTGATTCCTAGTAGTAAAAGTGACCCCAGTAGTAAGTGGCCACCGTAGTAGTCCCAGTAGTAATAGTGACCTCCCCGTTGTTTTTTCTGGCCGGGCAGCATTCCTGCAGGCATTCGACTCACCCAGCCTGCAGTTTCAGGCGTACAACCCACACTGACTAAGCAGCGGATTGCCCTGCATTAATAAGTGTGCCACAATGGCATGCCATCCTGGGCTCCTCCAGCATCTATAGCAAACCACGTGCTTAGAAAACACACACTGATAAATGCGGGTGTTAGTTAGTATTTAACGGTGATTGAGCTTTTCCTGTAGTATATATATGTATCTGGCTTCTCATTCTGTGAGGTATCTCTTTGAGCATTTTCTTTCCCCTCTGTGGGTATTTTTCTCACCTCTGTGATTTCATGGTATTGACAGGGACTAGGTCCCATACAGGAGGATAGCTGCTATTTCCTTCCATGTGACTTCATCAAGTCGTCAGGGCCCTTTGTCAGTGTCACCGTAGGCCTCTGGTTCATCAGGCCTTCTGTTAACTCCCCAACATAAGAACAGGGGTACTTATGTAATCTCCTCCTATGCTGCTCCCTAGAAAGTCGACAGCACACCAGTCACCATTCTCGCAAAGCTGCAGCCACATTTTTGTCTCCTATTTGCTGCATCCGCTGCACCTCTCTGTCCTTTCTTTAGCTCTTTCAGCTGCTGTGACAGCTCTTAATCCTTTTCATCCAGCCAAAATGGCTACTAGCCCATGGTAGGCGGGGTTTAGCATAATAAACTGTGCAAATACGCTTGTATGAATGAACCCTTGCTATACAGTCTTACAATTACAATCCGCCCTTTGAAGGTGGGTGAGGTTCCTGCTACCTGTCACTGGTCTGGTGTGGTAGTATAGTTGCCTGAGTTAGTGGGGCCCCTCCATAATATTATATGCCTGTCTCATGCCATTGTCTATTTAGTGTCTTAATTGTGGAGTGCATTAGGGTTATGTGTATTGCACCTCTGCAGCACTGAATGGGTTAACCCTTTCCAATCCAATTTGTATCCTGGTTTTCCTAGGGGGCTTACTCTTTTTCTGCTGTTATACAACAGCGCTATATGCTGGCTAAAGCCAGTACTGCATGAGGTGACATGTTAGATAGGCTCCGACAGCAGAGAGGCTGGCAATATACAGTAAAAGAACCCCAACGGACGTCTTCCAACATCGGAGCTGTACAGCCTTAAATCATAATGTCTTCAGAGGTCAGACAATGGATTAGAAAGGGTTAATGTCTGGCTTATGTCTGGAAAATGTATTATGTTATATATATATATTTATGTGTGTGTGTGTGTTTGCAAGGATGCAAGGAGAGTTGGGGGTTTTCTAGTCTGTGAATGCAAGTCAGTGCAAGAAGTTCTGCTTACAAGTCTGTCAGTGAGCCACACAGACATTGATTGGTCGGTGTGTGGAAAGAATGGAGGCAGCTGAGTGATTCTCTTCAGCTTGGCCTCCGACCAGTCTACCTAGGATATGCCAGTGCTACCACTAAGTACTGAGTGAGAGAGAAAGACCATTGATTGGCTAGAAGAATGGCACCAGAAGCATGAGTGTTGACCCATAGAGAGTTGGAGAGAGAGAGATTCGCTGGGAGTGGGTTCACACAGATAACTAGGACCGTGGATTGTCCAGAATACCCCGAGTATCCTCAATGTCACACCACCTTTCTTTTGTTGTAATTGTGCCAAAACGCTGTTGCAAAGTGGACTTTGTTGAAGTTGCAGTAAACAAGCTTTACCGACCATTCTCAGTTTCTCCAGAACATTCCCCTGTGTGTCGACTACTTTATTCTACTGAAAAGCTTTACCGCAGAGGATGGAACAGTGGCATCATGAGTGACAAAGAAGACTACAGGTAACCTCCAGTTACTGCTCCCTGTGACCTTCCCCAGCAGTAACTTGGTCGGAGATGTTAGAGCCACTGTGACAAGGCCTTTATCCACGCAGCTATCTCCTTGGCTGTGGGCCCACTCCTCGGACGCTACAGTAGCAGGAGCCTGAACCAGTGCTTCTCTATGCCTCTCTATGCTCTTCCCTCCTCAGCTATACCTCTGGCTTGTGAAATGGGACTTTATGGTTCAAAAGTATTTTATTCAAACTGCATCGTAACACTGTTTACAGTATATCCAAAAAATTACAATAAAGATAGCATTAGCACAAGACTGTATATGTTTTGATTCATATTCAAACTGAGCAATTTAAGAAGTATTTTAAATGAACTCTTCTATCCATGACCTCCCCCCCCGGGGTCTGTTGGACTGGAGAACATAAAAAAAGAGATGGAAAAGATAACCCCACATAAAAGAAAAAGTATGGGAAAGAATACCCTGAAGGAAAGAAAGGGAACAGAGACACAGGGCTAACTCATCCAATTTGATCAGAGATCAGCCACAAGCATAACATCCCATCATTATCAGCGACCCGCTGACAGATGGCGATTTAAGCTAAGTTTGGGCATAATAGTACCACTAGTGAGCCATGAATTTAGTCCTGCTGAGGATCGAAACTGTTTCCAAACAGCCCACATCGAGTAGAATTTAGCATATCTTAGATAATCTTTAGCACACAACTCTTCCATGTATTTTAAGTTGTCTAATGATTCCAACCACATCAGCCTCAAAGGAGGAGAAGTAGATATACAAGGTGCCCACCTCCTGCCAAAGAGGACGGAATAGCGGGCATGACCACCACAGGAGGATCAGTGTCCCCAATCCTGTTGGCACCTCCAGCACATATCCATATACTGGGGATAAATCCTAGCCAGCCCAACAGGTATCTTGTACCAACGTGTTAAAATGTTATAGTTGAGTTCCTGCATCCTGCTAGAAACATTCATTTTATGGGTCAGGATATATCTCCTGGAAGGCTGCTGCCCAAATCCCACTCCCAAGCTAGCTCTAGTGACCTCCCCTCCTCCGCGGTGTCCTCCTCCAAGAGCAGTTTATATAAGACCGAGATGTTCATTGGGCTATCAGGGGCCGTCAGACACAGACTTTCAAAAGGGGTTATAGCTAGAGATGAGCGAACGTACTCGTCCGAGCTTGATGCTCGGGCGAATATTAGGGTGTTCGGGATGTTCGTTATTCGTAACGAACACCACACGATGTTCGGATGTTCGGGTTACTTTAACTTTCTTCCCTGAGAAATCATTTCTATATGCGCTCAATGGGGCCGGCGGCAGCAGCGCCAACCCCATTGAGAACATATAGAAGACAAATCCTTCTTCTCTGCCACAGCTGTAACAGCTGTGACAGAGAAGAACGATGTTTGCCCATTGAATTCAATGGAACCGGCAATACAGCCGACTCCACTGAATGCAATGGGCTGCCGGCGATCGCGGGATGAATTGTCGGAAAGGGGTTAAATATATAAGCCCTTTCCTGCAATTCATCCAGAAATGTGTAAAAATAAAAAATATATATATACTCACCTGGTGCCGACAGACGGAGTTCAGCGCGGCAGGCTGCAGTTCTCCTGAACTGCTCTGAACAGCTGTGAGTAGTATTCAGCAGCCGGGGATTTAAAATCCCCGCCTGCTGAATAAGATGCCTCTAAATGGTCACAGCCTGACCAATCAGAGGCAGATTCCACTCACCCATTCATGAATTCATGAATGGGTGTGAGTGAGGGCTGGCCTCTGATTGGTCAGGCTGTGACCATTCAGAGGCATCTTATTCAGCAGGCGGGGATTTTAAATCCCCGGCTGCTGAATACTACTCACAGCTGTTCAGAGCAGTTCAGGAGAACTGCAGCCTGCCGCGCTGAACTCCGTCTGTCGGCACCAGGTGAGTATATATATATTTTTTATTTTTACACATTTCTGGATGAATTGCAGGAAAGGGCTTATATATTTAACCCCTTTCCGACAATTCATCCCGCGATCGCCGGCAGCCCATTGCATTCAGTGGAGTCGGCTGTATTGACGGCTCCATTGAATTCAATGGGCTAACATCGTTCTTCTCTGCCACAGCTGTTACAGCTGTGGCAGAGGAGAACTTGCTGTGTCGTTCCCATCATTTTCTTGAATTGCCAAGATTTTCACACATGAAAACCTTAGCGAGCATCGGCGAAATACAAAAATGTTCCGGTCGCCCATTGACTTCAATGGGGTTCGTTATTCGAAACGAACACCCGAACATCGCGGGAAGTTCGTTTCGAATAACGCGAACCCGAACATTTTGGTGTTCGCTCATCTTTAGTTATAGCCTGTCCTAGGTGTTGCAAACTGCCCAGGGAAATAATGTAGTGACAAAGCTGTAAATACTGGCACCACACTCCGGTCAGGGGGCTCCATTCCTCCAAAATCTCCTGTAGAGGCTTAACCCTCGAGCCGGTGAGCAGATTGCGGACCCTGGGAACCGGATCCACCAGTCTGGCTGTGAAGGCAGAGCCCCGTAAGAAGGCCGGATTGTGAGGATTACCCATCACCGGAGTGAGAGGTCCTGGTCGAGATATCAACCCCCTTTTGGTGGCAGGCCCAATCCAGGCTCCAATTAGATTGTCCAAAGAAGAAGACATCCCCAGATTCCTATGCTCTCCCCTTCCTGTCAGCCAGAGACAGCCAAGCCCCCCAAATGGGGCCAAATTTTGTTCAGCTTCTACCCATAATTTATGCGGCCTACTGTAGAATAGGTCTAAAATGCATTTAGTCAGCAAGGCCCTATAGTATAACGTGAAATTTGGTAGCCCCATGCCTCCTCACTCCGTGTGGCAGGTAAGGGCTCTCGATCTTCGCCTGGGCCTGCTGTTACCCCAACAAACCTCATTACCAATTTTTCTTATTCGAGCTAAGAACGTCTCCGTTTTATGGGCACCGTCTGAAAAAAGTACAGGAACTTAGGCAGGGAATTTACTTTGACTGCATTAACCAAGACAGACAAAGGGTTCGCCATCTGTCCATATCCACCTCAAGAGCTGTCAAAGCCCCCAAGTGAAAGAAAATGCTGGCAGAAGCGATTCCATCTCCGAATTTGAAAGAGTCACATTAAATACTTTGCATTTATTTAAATTTACCTTAAAGTTAGACAACCTGCTGAACCATTCAAAGTCTTTCAAAATACATGGGAGTGCAACTCTGGGGTCGGTAACATAAACCAGGAGGTCGTCCGCGTAGAGGGATACTTTGTGCTCCACTTGCCCTATCTTCACCCCCTGTATATTAGGGTTTGCTTTCAATACGTTTGCCAGGGACTCCATTACTAATATATATAGGGAGGGAGGCAAAGGACAACCCTGCCTAGTGCCATTACTGACCTGAATTGTGTGCAATACTTGTCTATTGACGCGGACCCTTGCAGAAGGGCCGCAATAGAGGGCCATGACCCAGTCTAGAAATCTAGGTCTGGAGTGGGACTTTATCTAGCAGTTGCAAGTACCTGTCTAATTTTCCTCTCTGCTCCTCCTCCCAGGCACGTTCCGGGCTCGAGGGGGTGGGGCTTAACTCACAGCACTATGACAGCTATCAGAGCGACTTGATGGCTGTGATCACTAAGGTGGTGCGGGGTACTGCTCACCCCCCTTCCATGGCTGTCCCATCACAGCTGTATAGGTTACCACTATGGAAGATATACCTTCAGTTGTCACTATTCATCTCCTACTACTTTACTACTTCTTTCTATGGTCATAAATATGGCTCGTAATGGGTAATTGAATGTTCCTATATGTGATGATTGCTTCTCAAAAAGAGAAAAAAAAATTAATACAATGTCATGCTGGTTTAATCAAAATTCTGAATCTTGTGCTTTTTAATTGCATCTGTCGTTGTTCTATCTTTGCTCTTGCATTTTTTGTCTTGCCTTGTCATCTTATCACATGTCTTACTATTGACTGAGTCAGCCCATTGCCAGTACTGATTGAACTTTTAAGGAGAACTAAAATTATTACTTAGGAATGCATAAATTATTGTGACAGATGTATGTATCCTGTCAGTAGCGAGGAACTGGAAGGCACAGAAATTCCAAAATAAGCACAAGAAATGGTTTATTAGCCTTCGGTTAACTTTTTTTTTCAAGAGATAGAGCTACTGTGAAAGTTCTGTGACCTGTCTACAGCTGATGTGTCTTGTCAGACTCTTCAACATGTATAGAGCAGCCATCAATCTGAGTGAAAAGTTTCACAAGTTTACCCAATAGTTATGCTGTTGCAAAAAAAAAATGTTTTTGAACTTTAGAACTATGAAAAACTGAAAACTTTATTTAAAATGACAACTGTTCCTCCTGCCCCTGAAATGCATGCCAACATTTGAAGACAATTTTACAATTTACATGCAGAATTAATCTACATATAAGGTTGTCACAAAGTGTGCAAGAAACGGGAGGAGGATTTGTGCTGTGACCGAACCGAGCGACATGCAGAGTGGAAATGTGTAGCGCTGTAGCTGGCGGTGTAGAGCAACAAGCAGCATCGGAGTGTGTGCAAAACACAAGATACTGTGCACTAATTGTTGGGCCGGATGGAGGGTGGAGGAAAGCATTAAAGGGGTTGTCCCGCGGCAGCAAGTGGGTCTATACACTTCTGTATGGCCATAATAATGCACTTTGTAATATACATTGTGCATTAATTATGAGCCATACAGAAGTTATAAAAAGTTTTTTACTTACCTGCTCCGTTGCTAGCGTCCTCGTCTCCATGGTGCCGACTAATTTTCGCCCTCCGATGGCCAAATTAGCCGCGCTTGCGCAGTCCTGGTCTTCTGCTCTCTTCAATGGAGCCGCTCGTGCAGAATGCAGGCTCCGTGTAGCTCCGCCCCGTCACGTGCCGATTCCAGCCAATCAGGAGGCTGGAATCGGCAATGGACCGCACAGAAGAGCTGCGGTCCACGGAGGAAGAGGATTCCGGCGGCCATCTTCACAGGTAAGTACAGAAGTCACCGGAGCGCGGGGATTAAGGTAAGCGCTCCGGTAAGCTTTCTGTACGTCCCTGCATCGGGGTTGTCTCGCGCCGAACGGGGGGGGGGGGGGGGGGGGTTGAAAAAAAAAACAACCCGTTTCGGCGCGGGACAACCCCTTTAAGGGTTTTTTGAAGGGGGAAGGACACAAAGGGGGTTCTATTACACTATGGAGTCACCGTGGCTCTATTTATAGTGGAGCAGGGAGCTTATTATCTTAACAGGGAATATGGAAGCCTCTAGCATTAAAACGGCACAGATGGGCATTATTACTCTATAGGTTTCTCTATTACTTTATAGGGATATTCCAGGACTTTTTTTATTGATGACTGACAGGAACCGGCCAGTCAGATCGTTGCCGATTAGCTGATTTCTGGTGGCACTGCCGCTATGGTTCGCTGAGGAAGCAGAAAGCGCTGACCGTGCAGCAGCCTTGTTGGTACTGCAGTGCAGCTCCTATTGAATTCAATGGGGACTGTACCTGCAACACTAATCCGGGCCACTGCACTGTGGTCAGTGCTCTCTACTTCCTGACTGCAGTAACAGCAGCTCCGGGAATCAGCTAATTAGAGGGGATCTGAGTGGCGGGTCCACACCAATCATCTATTAATGACTTGTTGGTCATCAATAGTACAAATTGAAAAAAAAATCCTGAAATATTCCTTTTAAGGGGCGCAAGGTGTGTCACATTCATGCTCCTGAGTCCTGCGGTTCTGTTGGGTCTCCAGGAGCTCACTTGAACAGGTGTAGGATGCTTGAACTGGCTGATGGTGTGGATTTCTCCAGCCAGCCAATCACCATCAGTCTGATGCACATATATACCAGCTTCTCTGGCTAGAGGGCGCTGGTCATTTTCCCCTTTTGCTATTTTCCCCGTTCCCTTTCGGAACTCTGGTGTTGATCTTGAGTTGGAGTGTAAGGGACTACCCACAAGGGTTTAACGCAGCCTCTATGATATCATGAGCCTAGAGTCAACCTTTAGCCATAGAAGATAGTGGGTAGGGGTACATCCACTAATTCAAAAAGGCTACTAAAGCTGTGCAAGTCAAAAAGGTTTGGAACTGCAACATAGGAGTCCATGTTTACCAGGCTGAGGCAGAGTGTTCAGAAGTCTGAGGATACCGGCCTCCGTGAGAGATAATTTAGGCTAATAGTACAGAGTGGTACAGTGCTGACTAACTCCCTCTTCCCCCCCTCCCATCGTCTACTCAATATGGTGACTCCCTAGTCCAGGAATTCCAAGATAAGGACGTCAGCTACTGGAGGAAGAGACCCACGCAAGATAATCACCAATCAGCTACAGATTCGTACTTCATGATGTATTAAAGGGGTTGTCCCGCGGCAGCAAGTGGGGTTATACACTTCTGTATGGCCATAATAATGCACTTTGTAATGTACATTGTGCATTAATTATGAGCCATACAGAAGTTATCAGAAGTTTTTCACTTACCTGCTCCGTTGCTAGCGTCCTCGTTCCCATGGAGCCGACTAATTTTCGCCGTCTAATGGCCAAATTAGCCGCGCTTGCGCAGTCCGGGTCTTCTTCTGTTCTCAATGGGGCTCCGTGTAGCTCCGCCCCGTCACGTGCTGATTCCAGCCAATCAGGAGGCTGGAATCGGCAATGGACCGCACAGAAGCCCTGCGGTCCACGGAGGGAGAAAATGCCGGCGGCCATCTTCAGCCGGTAAGTAAGAAGTCACCGGAGCGCGGGGATTCAGGTAAGCGCTGTGCTGATTTTTCTTTAGGTCCCTGCATCGGGGTTGTCTCGCGCCGAACGGGGAGGGGGGGGGTTGAAAAAAAAAAAACCCGTTTTGGCGTGGGACAACGCCTTTAATTATGCACATTTTCTATAAAACCCCATGCAGCTTGATTAGAATAAAAAAGTTTCATTCAGCTGAACTATATGTCACTGTGATTCTTCTGTGCATGCACAGGCCTCAGGCCTTGAAGCTTTTAATCAGGAAGGGGGCAGATATTCATCATCGGGTACACTTAGTACCAATCCATAACAGTGTTATAGAGGAGACCTTGCAAAGTAACATTAAGGCTGCGTTCACATTTGCGTTGGGGGTTCCATTCCATTATGGGAGCAGGAAAGGGGAATCCCCTGTCCGAACGTATCTGTATCTGAACCAAACAGCGGCAAACGCACCCCCTTGACTATAATAGGGTCTGTTTGGTTTCCGCTCAGCTATCCGGTTTTCTGCTTCCCAAAAGGAATTCCCGAACACTGATGTGAACCAGCCTAACCTGTGTTGCATCCACTACCATGCGACAGGAGGACAACCAGTTGGCTCTTCCCACTCCCCATTATAAACAAATGAGATATATTGCAATAGGCAAATACGTCCGTGGAACTGCTTCCATATCTATAATTCATGGTAATGGAAAGCTTGTACACGCCTCTTCCCGCCGGAGGTCAGCCCACACACATTAGTCATTCATATCATGCCCAATCAATATGCCATGAGCGACTACAGCAGTAAGCCCCCTTTAAGCAAGCCGTAAAAGTAGCTTCACCGTAAGAATAAAGTTCAGAGTAAAGTGAATATCCTTCATTTCTCCTTATAATAGATGTAACTTTCTTTTTTGCAGTGTTTTGTACTTCTTAATAGAAAACATGAATCTACATTATTTTTCAATAGGTCCAACGTGTTAATAGAAGAACTAATCCCTGTCTGGGAACCAGTGGTGGTTAAAATTACACTGCGGACGGAGCGCTCCTCGCGGGTTATTACTGTTTTTCTTAGTTATTGATTCCTTTAAGAAAATGGTATTTTTCATGTAATACTTCAGAAGTAAACTGGAAGAAAAACAATTATACATGTATTCTGTGCGGGACGGATCTTATTAATGTGTCAAATCGTATTTATTCATAATGGAATGAACTTGTGAGAGTTCACAGAAATCCATTGTACCTTACCCGGGAAAATGATGTCTTTCATCCGCGGTTATCTGGTCACCGAAAATGGTTTTTTGCTTTTAATGTACGGTTGAAGTCACTTAAGGAGTCCAGTTATAGCTCATGTGGATATTGGATGCTGCAGCCTCGGGGCACGGTGTCAGAACGCGAATTATACTGCCATTGGCTTAGGTTTATTTCTTCAATAATTAAAATGACATTACACAATGGCCTGGTAGAGCTGTTGATGTCCTCTGTGCTGCTGGAGACAATGCTTGTCCAATGACCCCATTAGCAATGTGTCACCTTATACATCATGACTTTGCCCCATCACACTGTCCTCACTAATGTAATCCCGTAAGGGTACAAGTCACTGCCCCCCACAAGCTTATTACACTGCTCTCTGGAAATACTCGGTGCTACTGCAGGGCACAGCTCCAATTGTACAGTCCCGTCCTCACTTACTGACACTGACTTACAGCGCTGTCCTCACTAACATCATCACTAGGAACCGAGCAGATCAGTATTTAGCTCATTCATATGAACCTATGTAATTTTGTCCATGTGTCATTCGTGTATTTCCCAAACGACTCACAGACCCATTATAGCCAATTAGGTGGTCAACGATGGTCCACGTGAAAAACATCATAGCATGACCTATCCACAGACCAGAATCGTACATGCTATGTCCACTGCCCACGGTTTCATACAGCACATGGACATGTGGCCATGGGCTGTGCAACAGAAGTTGCATTTGAGAATGTTGTGCGCCACTCGCATGCAGAATCCACGTCAAGAAGTAACGTCCCTTTTTATTTTTCTACACGCGAATTTGTAATCCATGAGCGGAAAAGTCTATACGGTGCAGATTCTTATTGAGCTGAATGGGGATTTGCTGCAGAATTTGGCACAAAATCAGTATGGCTTCCACAGCAAATTCAGCAGCAAAAATCAAAAATGTAGGGCTAAAAGGAGCGGAAGAGATTGCTCTTTCCTCCAATTGAAGATCCGAGTTGTTGCGGCCATTGCAGGCGCTCCAAATGCAAGACAAAGTCCTGTCGCTTCTATGACATGGACGAATAATTGCATAACTGACAGCAATATGGGAATTTTGGCATCCCTTGTGATGCACCCAACATGTCACCAATAACATGAGCAACAGGCAGGACCCAGTACAAGAAGAGCTGAACGGGTGCTATATAGGGTAAAAAGAGTGGTGTGAGCCACATATGAAGCAACACCCTTTACTAGAAGTGCAGATTGTGCTAGGCATAGGGATTAGAGATGAGGGAATATACTTGTTTCGAGTAATTACTCGATTGAACACCGCGATTTTCGAGTACTTCCGTACTCGGGTGAAAAGATTCGGGAGGCGCCGGGGGGAGGCATGGCGGCGCGGGGGGTAGCAGCGGGGAACAGGGGGGAGCCCTCTCTCTCTCCCTCTCTCCCCCCACTCCCCGCTGCAACCCCCCACTCACCCACGGCGCCCCCTGAATCTTTTCGCCCGTGTACGGAAGTACTCAAAAATCGCGGTACTCGGGTGAAAAAGGGGCGTGGCCGAGTAGGTTCGCTCATCTCTAATAGGGATCTAAAAGGGAAAGTGTTGTCCAGTATGTTGCAGAGGACCCAGATGAGTAAGAGGACCAGAAGAAACAGGACTGAAAAAAGTGAAGAGAGGTCTAGAGAGTGAAGCCTAGGAAATCAAGAAGCGCAGTGACCAGAAGGACCATCTTTAAAGGCTGGTTCAGTAGCCTATTGCACTAGTGACAGTAAAGTGGGATCTAGTATTGTGACAGCCCAGCTGTGGTCTACAGGTCCAGCAGTAGAAAGAAGTGATCACCGTAGCTATAGGTCAAGTTAGATGACTGTTGACAGATACCGAGACCCAAAGATAAGGCTGTAGTTGACAGATGAGGGCCATGGCAGTAGAGCATCAGTACATGGAAGAAGAGGAAGACTCCCTCTGTGCCATGATAAGGTCCATACAGAATTGGGAAGATGAAGATGAGTAAGTGGGACTTGTTGGCACCAGAGCCGTGGCTGTAGACAAAAGAGTCCGGGGTTCTAAGCCACAGAGGATCATGCCTGGAGAACCATAATTGAGCCACATGCACCTGAGGGAAGCGCCCCTGTATCAATGAGCTCCCCTGCAGGACTAAAGGACCATAAGGGACTGAATCCCACTAGGCTCATGTGTTGCAGTGTTTGGGACTGGTAGCCCCGAATATCGCAAGTATATATTGCTTTCTATGCAGTGAAGACATATAAGTATTGATGTACAGTAAAAAGTTTTGTGATGCACAAACTTTTTTGCCTCCACCACACCTGCACATTATACAACTGTCATGTAAGTTCCTAAAAAAGCTCTGCTCTCTTGCCTCAGGAGACTAGCAGAATTTTGCATGCAGCTCTGAAGGTGAATGATGTATTACACACGAAACTGAAGATCACTCCACTGCAGATGCAATGCTATAGATGAGTATATATCACAACGGAGCAGCAAGTAGAGTATTTGTCCTCAGCCATGACTTTTGCTGCACATAATTATTCTCCGCAGTGCACAGCGCATTAATCATTTATTGCGGCAAATCCATATATTGTACTTAGAACTTCAGAGCTAATTATCTTAGTTGGAAAACTAAAAGCAATTGCCTGGAAAATGTTTTTTAATTTGACATCTCCTGCCTCTACCTATGCTGCTTCGGCAATTTTTCATCCAAAATTTGAGCACAGCAGGATTTTTCCTCTGAAGCAAATGATGTAAATTTGGTGTGATTAATGCATATGTTTACACACAGTAATTGAAACGCGTAATGCGAATTGCAATAAATAATATTGATGTAGGGAGACTTAAACTGAGAGGGGAAAAGGAAAGAAGAAGAGCTGTAAATGGGATATTAACTTTTTAATTTAGGAACACACATAACAGTAAAACAGATGATGTAAAACCCTCTTGGTAAGCGAATTGTAAAAAGGAGAATGTTATGGAAAAAGTTCTGCTAATTAAAAATAAATTAGTTACATGCTGAAAGTGACTGCTGGGGTCTGATGGTGGGATTATACCTGGAAGTGACTGTGCAAGACTCAGGAAACACATTCACCATCCTATGTCACAATATTCAGTCTCACTAATAGAGATGAGCGAACGTACTCGTCCGAGCTTGATATTCGTGCGAATATCAAGGTGTTCGGGATGCTCGTTACTCGTAACGAGTACCACGCGGTGTTTCGGTTACTTTCAGTTTCCTCTCTGAGACGTTAGCGCGCTTTTCTGGCCAATTGAAAGACAGGGAAGGCATTACAACTTCCCCCTGTGATGTTCAAGCCCTATACCACCCCCCTGCTGTGAGTGGCTGGGAAGATCAGATGTCACCCGAGTATAAAAGTCGGCCCCTCCCGCGGCTCGGCTCAGATGCGTTGTGAGATAGCGGAGGGACAGTGGTATCGTGCTGGAGCTGCTGTAGGGAGAGCGTTAGGAGTTAGTGTAGGCTTCAAGAACCCCAACGGTCCTTCTCAGGGCCACATCTAATAGTGTGCAGTACTGTGTTAGCACTGTAATATTTTTTTTTTTTCAAAATTGGATCTGCAGAGCATTGCGCCCTGCAATAGGGACAGAAGTGGTGGTTAGGCAGGGAGAGTGTTAGCAGTGAGTGTAGGCTTCAAGAACCCCAACGGTCCTTTCTAGGGCCACATCTATCCGTGTGCAGTACTGTCCAGGCTGCTGTTAGCAGTGTTGCATATTTTTTTTTTTTTCTCAAAACCGGCTGTGCAGACCATTGCACCCGGCATTAATACTACAGGGATAGAATTGTGTAGGCAGGGCCAGAAGACATACATTATTCATTGAATAGACGCAGTGTGGCTTGTCCTTTGAAAAACAAGGGAAAAAATTCGATTTCGCCTGCCTCTGATAGTCCTCAGGGTTCTGGGTACGTGTGTGCTGCGTGCAGAACGTTAAAAAAAATCAGACGCAGCCAGCTACGTTTTACTGCAGGCTTGCGCCAATTTTTTTCCTGCATGGGAAATCCCTGATCTGCTGTAGCGAATAACTTTGCATCACTGCAGTTCTCTGACACATTTGCAGGGCCACAACACAGTTATTAAACTTAGTAGTATTCATTGAATACACGCAGTGTGGCTTGTCCTTTTGAAAAACAAGGGAAAAAATTCTATTTTGGCTGCAGGCTTGCGCCAATTTTTTTCCTGCATGGGAAATCCCTGATCTGCTGGAGCGAATAACTTTGCATCACTGCAGTTCTCTGACACATTTGCAGGGCCACAACACAGTTATTAAACTTAGTAGTATTCATTGAATACACGCAGTGTGGCTTGTCCTTTGAAAAACAAGGGAAAAAATTCTATTTTGGCTGCAGGCTTGCGCCAATTTCTTTCCTGGCTTGGAAATCACTGGTAATACAGCATGCTGAGGGGTAGGGGTAGGCCTAGAGGACGTGGACGCGGCCGAGGACGCGTAGGCCCAAGTGAGGGTGTGGGCACAGGCCGAGCTCCTGATCCAGGTGTGTCGCAGCCGACTGCTGCGCGATTAGGAGAGAGGCACGTTTCTGGCGTCCCCACATTCATCGCCCAATTAATGGGTCCACGCGGGAGACCTTTATTAGAAAATGAGCAGTGTGAGCAGGTCCTGTCGTGGATGGCAGAAAGTGCTTCGAGCAACCTATCGTCCACCCAGAGTTCTGCGCCGTCCAGTGCTGCAAATCCGAATCCTCTGTCTGCTGCTCCTCCTTCCTCCCAGCCTCCTCACTCCACTACAATGACACATGCTCAGGAGTGGGAACACTCCCAGGAACTGTTCTCGGGCCCCTGCTCAGATTGGGCAGCAGTGGTTCCTCTCCCACCAGAGGAGTTTATCGTCACTGATGCACAACCATTGGAAAGTTCCCGGGGTCCGGGGGATGAGGCTGGGTACTTCCGGCAACTGTCTCAAGACCTTTCAGTGGTTGAGGAGGACGATGACGATGAGACACAGTTGTCTTGCAGTGAGGTAGTAGTAAGGGCAGTAAGTGCGAGGGAGGAGCGCACAGAGGATTCGGAGGAAGAGCAGCAGGACGATGAGGTGACTGACCCCACCTGGTGTGCAACGCCTACTCAGGACAGGTCTTCAGAGGGGGAGGCAAGGGCAGCAGCAGGGCAGGTTGCAAGAGGCAGTGCGGTGGCCAGGGCTAGAGGCAGGGCCAGACCGAATAATCCACCAACTGTTTCCCAAAGCGACCCCTCGCGCCATGCCACCCTGCAGAGGCCGAGGTGCTCTAAGGTCTGGCAGTTTTTCACAGAGACGCCTGACGACCGACGAACAGTGGTGTGCAACCTTTGTCGCGCCAAGATCAGCCGGGGAGCCACCACCAACAGCCTCACCACCACCAGCATGCGCAGACATATGATGGCCAAGCACCCCACAAGGTGGGACGAAGGCCGTTCACCGCCTCCGGTTTGCACCGCTGCCTCTCCCCCTGTGCCCCAACCTGCCACTGAGATCCAACCCCCCTCTCAGGACACAGGCACTACCGTCTCCTGGCCTGCACCCACACCCTCACCTCCGCTGTCCTCGGCCCCATCCACCAATGTCTCGCACCGCACAGTCCAGCCGTCGCTAGCGCAAGTGTTGGAGCGCAAGCGCAAGTACGCCGCCACGCACCCGCACGCTCAATCGTTAACCGTCAACATAGCCAAATTTATCAGCCTTGAGATGCTGCCGTATAGGGTTGTGGAAACGGAGGCTTTCAAAGCTATGATGGCGGCGGCGGCCCCGCGCTACTCAGTTCCCAGTCGCCACTACTTTTCCCGATGTGCCGTCCCAGCCCTGCACGACCACGTCTCCCGCAACATTGTACGCGCCCTCACCAATGCGGTTAGTGGCAAGGTCCACTTAACTACGGACACGTGGACAAGCACAGGCGGGCAGGGCCACTACATCTCCCTGACGGCACATTGGGTGAATTTAGTGGAGGCTGGGACAGAGTCAGAGCCTGGGACCGCTCACGTCCTACCCACCCCCAGAATTGCGGGCCCCAGCTCGTTGGTGGTATGTTCGGCGGTGTATGCTTCCTCCACTAAAGCACCCTCCTCCTCCTCAACCTCTGTCTCGCAATCTAGATGTCTCAGCAGCAGCAGGACGTCGCCAGCAGTCGGTGTCGCGCGGCGTGGCAGCACAGCGGTGGGCAAGCGTCAGCAGGCCTGCTGAAACTACTCAGCTTAGGAGATAGGAGGCACACGGCCCACGAACTGCTGCAGGGTCTGACAGAGCAGACCGACCGTTGGCTTGCGCCGCTGAGCCTCCAACCGGGCATGGTCGTGTGTGACAACGGCCGTAACCTGGTGGCAGCTCTGCAGCTCGGCAGCCTCACGCACGTGCCATGCCTGGCCCACGTCTTTAATTTGGTGGTTCAGCGCTTTCTGAAAAGCTACCCACGCTTGTCAGACCTGCTCGTAAAGGTGCGCCGGCTCTGCGCACATTTCCGCAAGTCCCACACGGACGCTGCCACCCTGCGTACCTTGCAACATCGGTTTCATCTGCCAGTGCACCGACTGCTGTGCGACGTGCCCACACTGTGGAACTCTACGCTCCACATGTTGGCTAGGCTCTATGAGCAGCGTAGAGCTATAGTGGAATACCAACTCCAACATGGGCGGCACAGTGGGAGTCAGCCTCCTCAATTATTTTCAGAAGAGTGGGCCTGGTTGGCAGACATGTCCTGCCAGGTCCTTCGAAACTTTTAGCAGTCTACCCAGGTGGTGAGCGGCGATGCTGCAATCATTAGCATCACCATTCCTCTGCTATGCATCTTGAGAAGTTCCCTGCAAACCATAAAGGCAGCCGCTTTGCGCTCGGAAACAGAGCCGGGGGAAGACAGTATGTCGCTGGATAGTCAGAGCACCCTCCTGTCTATATCTCAGCGCGTTCAGGAGGAGGAGGAGGAGCATGAGGAGGATGAGGAGGAGGGGGAAGAGACAGCTTGGCCCACTGCTGACGGTACCCATGCTGCTTGCCTGTCATCATTTCAGCGTTTATGGCCTGAGGAGGAGGAGGAGGAGGAGGAGGAGGATCCTGAAAGTGATCTTCCTAGTGCGGACAGCCATGTGTTGCGTACAGGTACCCTGGCACACATGGCTGACTACATGTTAGGATGCCTTTCTCGTGACCCTCGCGTTACACGCATTCTGACCACTACGGATTACTGGGTGTACACACTGCTCGACCCATGCTATAAGGAGAACCTTCCCACTCTCATTCCCGAAGAGGAAAGGGGTTCGAGAGTGTTGCTATACCACAGGACCCTGGCGGACAAGCTGATGGTAAAATTCCCATCCGACAGCGCTAGTGGCAGAAGGCGCAGTTCCGAGGGCCAGGTAGCAGGGGAGGTGCGGAGATCGAGCAGCATGTACAGCCCAGGCAGTGCAAGTCTTTAAGGGCCTGGACAGCTTTATGGCTCCCCAGCAAGACTGTGTCACCGCTCCCCAGTCAAGGCTGAGTCGGCGGGAGCACTGTAAAAGGATGGTGAGGGAGTAAGTAGCCGATCGCACGACCGTCCTCCGTGATGCCTCTGCCACCTACAACTACTGGGTGTCGAAGCTGGACACGTGGCCTGAACTAGCGCTGTATGCCCTGGAGGTGCTTGCTTGTCCTGCGGCTAGCGTCTTGTCGGAAAGGGTGTTTAGTGCGGCTGGGGGAATCATCACAGATAAGCGTACCCGCCTGTCAACCGACAGTGCCGACAGGCTAACACTCATCAAGATGAACAAAGCCTGGATTTCCCCAGACTTCTCTTCTCCACCAGCGGACAGCAGCGATACGTAAGCAATACGTAGGCTGCACCCGCGGATGGAAGCTACGTTCTCTCTCACCATCCAAAACGGGGACATTTCTGCTTCATCAATATGTGTCTAATATTCCTCCTCCTCCTCCTGCTCCTCCTCCTGAAACCTCACGTAATCACGCTGAACGGGCAATTTTTCTTAGGGCCACAAGGCTCACTCATCTAATTTGTCTAAACAATTTTTATATGTTTCAATGCTCTTAAAAGCGTTGAAACTTTAACTTGAACCAATTTTTCGTTAAACTGGGCTGCCTCCAGGCCTAGTTACCACTTAAGCCACATTAACCAAAGCGATTAATGGGTTTCACCTGCCATCTTGGTTGGGCATGGCCAATTTTTACTGAGGTACATTAGTACTGTTGGTACACCAATGTTTTGGGGCCCTCACCTACAGTGTAATCATAGTAATTTGTATGTTCTTCGCCTGCACTCATGGTACAGAAGTGTGTGCGGGGTTGGCCTACACTTTAGCTACATAAATGTAACTTGGGCCTTGGCTATACTGCAGCTACTGAAATGGAACTAAGACTGCGCTCCCACTATACTGCTGCTTCGGAATTGTTCCTGGGGCCTGTGTAGGCTGCTACAATGACTTAAATGGAACTAAGACTATGCTCCTCCTATACTGCTGCTTCGGAATTGTTCCTGGGGCCTGTGTAGGCTGCTACAATGACTTAAATGGAACTAAGACTGTGCTCCCCCTATAATGCTGCTAGTGATATGTTAGTGGGGCCTGTCGCTAATGCTACGGCTGAAATGTTACTAATTCTGGGCTCTGCCTATACCGCTGCTAATGGTATGTCTCTGGGGTGTGGAAACAGAGGCTTCCCAAAGACATGATGGCGGCGAGGCCATTTCCCACCAACGCTGTTACTGTTAAGGTGCATATAACCACGGACACGTGGAGAGGACACGTAGTGCCTCCAAAACATCCCCCGCCACGGCCCACTTAATCCTGGCCACATTCCGAAAACCAACAAAATAAAACCGCGCTACTAGGTCCGCAGTCACCACCACATTACCACCAACGCGGTTACTGTTAAGGTACATATTACCAGTCTGACTGGGGCATACAGTGTTGGCCGGACCCCACCTGCATTAAGCATGACATTACTACCTCAGCTGTGTTGGGCAATGCAATGGGATATTTCTATGTACCGCCGGTGGCTTCCTGGCACCCACCCATGCTGTGGGTCCACAGGGAATTATAAATGCATCTGTTTCCACTTGTAAAGAACCCCAGTCAGACTGGGGCATGCAGTGTGGGCCGAAGCCCACCTGCATTAAGCACGACATTACTACCTCAGCTGTGTTGGGCAATGCAATGGGATATTTCTATGTACCGCCGCTGGCTTCCTGGCACCCACCCATGCTGTGGGTCCACAGGGAATTATAAATGCATCCGTTTCCACTTGTAAAGAACCCCAGTCAGACTGGGGCATGCAGTGTGGGCCGAAGCCCACCTGCATTAAGCACGACATTACTACCTCAGCTGTGTTGGGCAATGCAATGGGATATTTTTGTGTATCGCCGGTGGGTTCCAGGGAGCCACCCATGCTGTCGGTCGACAGGGACTTCACAATAGGGAGTTGGACATGCCTGTGTCTATGAATTAAAAAGCCCGGTCTGACTGGGGCATGCAGAGACACCTTGACAGAATGAATAGTGTGTGGCACATAGGTTCCCTATTGCTATGCCCACGTGTGCAGCTCCAGATGGAGGTGGCACAGGATTGGATTTCTCATTGCTTCTGTACAGCATTGTGGGCTATCGCCCCGCCCCTTTTAAAGAGGGTCACTGCCTAGCCGTGCCAACCCTCTGCAGTGTGTGCCTGCGGTTCCTCCTCATGGCAGACGCACTTCTAAATAGACATGAGGGTGGTGTGGCATGAGGGCAGCTGAAGGCTGCGCAGGGACACTTTGGTGTGCGCTGTGGGGGGAGGGGGGGGCGGTTGGGCAGCATGTAATCCAGGAGAAGTGGCAGTGGAGTGTCATGCAGGCAGTGATTGTGCTTTGTTGGAGGTAGTGTGGTGCTTAGCAAAGGTATGCCATTCTAATGAGGGCTTTTCAGAAGTAAAAGTTTTTGGGAGGGGGGGGGGGGCACTCTTGCCGCTATTGTGGCTTAATAGTGGGACCTGTGAACTTGAGATGCAGCCCAACATGTAGCCCCTCGCCTGCCCTATCCGTTGCTGTGTCGTTCCCATCACTTTCTTGAATTGCCCAGATTTTCACACAAGGAAACCTTAGCGAGCATCGGCGAAATACAAAAATGCTCGGGTCGCCCATTGACTTCAATGGGGTTCGTTACTCGAAACGAACCCTCGAGCATCGCGAAAAGTTCGTCCCGAGTAACGAGCACCCGAGCATTTTGGTGCTCGCTCATCTCTACTCACTAATTAATCTGCCGTTGGAGAGATTCTGAAAAGTTAGCGAGACTTTAAGGAAGTCTTCCCTAAGAAAAGTGTGCAGCAATTAATGAATGCACTGGGTAACAACTGCAAATCCACATGGTTGTGTGCATTCTGCTGCTTCACTGAATCTCCTGAAGGCAGCTTCCTGTTTCCTGTATATGTAAACCAATTACCTGTTTAGTGGGCGGAGTTTGCACATTGCTTGTGACATGCATGCTGCTGCACAGGGTACGGTCTGCAGCCTCTTCTGTGCGTTTTTAGTGCTTCAAAGTACATAAGATGCATATTGGTGAAGCAAATATCAGCCAATCATTTAATGTGTATGAGAGCCTCCCGATTCTCCCAAGACACCAGACGTCAAGGCAGATAAGGATCAGGCAGCTGGACTTCAACTGCCCAGTACTTTTGTTTACAGGAAGATAAGTCACTGCCAGAGGTGTCTAGCAGAACACATGCCAAACTGAGCATACATATGTACAGGGGTGTTGAGCAAGATAGCTGTTAGTAGAGCGAACTTTCAGCACACAGCCAACCAATATGTATTGACACACTTAGGCTTGCTTTAATATCCGTTCATAATATGAACTCATCGATGTAAAGGTACCTTTGCATATAAGCGCCCAACGCTGTCCCACTGACTATTGCTCCAGTGCTTTCACACAGGAGTGATAGTCATTCAGAGAATGGAGGCAAAGTAGCAGGAGAGCTCTTCTGGCCACCCATCTCCATTCACTGCAAAGGTGAGCTACAAACCAAGCAACTTCAACAAATGAGTGATTTCTCATATAGTACTGGTGGTCGTGTGTACGTGGGACAATTATCGCCTAAATTCACTGCTTCCAGCAATTATTTGGTGATAATTTCTCCGTGCAAAGGTGCCTGTAGGCTCTATTCACATTGCACAGGGGTTATACTTCTGAGGTATCATATATGTAAATGCAAGTGTAGTGGCCCGGTACCAACCTTGGGCCAGTGAAGATGGCGGGTTCAGAAAGTAGAAGACTTACTCTGTCACAGGTGGCTCTACCATCCTCTCCTGCAAAACCCAAAGTGTAGTTGGCCCAGCCGCACACAGGACCCGTAAATAACAGCTGTGTAGAGAACCTTTTTAGGACCTGTTCGTCTTCGTGATGCCAGTTCCTCTTCCAAGTGGTCAAAGTAAATAAGAGAGTCCACAGTCAAAGAGACAGTTTTCAAACCGGAGGCACACGGTTTTCTCTTTACTCGAAAATTCAATTGTAAGGTTCCATTATACGGCATTTCACAGTCTTAGGTATTAGTATGCGAACACTCGTACTTCTTATTCTCCCCTCTACAAGTTTGTATCCTAAAGGCACTCTTCCCCTTTTTGTGCATCCACAGTCTAAGTTATCTGTTGGACGTTTGCTGGGATATTCCCGTTACTCAGTAAGCACATTCCACAAACGTTTCTCTTCTTCGCTCAATTCACACTCAACGAATCTAGTTCCTCAGTTTCTCTCATGTATATTTGTTACTGGGATAGATGACTGGAGGAACCATGTACTCGCCACCGCTTACTCCAGGAAAAGAGGATCTGCTCCCCACACTCTCCAGAGGAAAGGCACTCCATTACCACACGAGTAAGCCCGGGACACAGCACAGGTAAGCTCCAGATCTCCTGTCTCCTTGCATGGTTTCCTTTCTCGATTGCATCTCCACCCGCGTATTGGAGCAACTCACTGCTCGGCTCCCCTCCAACACCTCACAGGCACGCACCTCTTCTCTCTCCCTCTTCTCAACTACCACTAACTCTTAACTCCTTCCCCTAGTACCTGACTCATACAACACATGTCACACCCACAGCAGGCTAGGAAGGACAAGACACTTAACCCGACTAGACTGAAATAACACTAGACATTAACCCTTCTGTGACCTGCCTGGGCCAATACACATAACATCACATAGTCTACAACACTTAACAGTACAAAGAGACAAACACCACAGGAAGTAGCTATTAAAGTGCTGTGGGGGCCCCTAACTTTGAGCCACTAAATAAGCTCAACATAATATTCTGCATCATGATCCTCCAATGTGTACCTCTGATGTGTGCTACTGTAAAGTCATACAGTGACATACATCAGCCATTGGCCACAATGGACTGTCAAGGAAAGTACAGTCTCCTGAGCTTGACTAGACTATCAAAAAAAAGGTTTCTGGCATATTTTATCCTGACGCAGGCCAAAAGGACACTTCTTTGGTCTCCACCAGGTTGTAAGGCATGCAGGAAGATGGGAGACAATACCACTAAAGCTGTGGTTACAAAAAACTATTTACTGTAGATCATATAGCAACAATACAGCAGTGCAACATGCGCAGTGATACGGAATTATACATATTCTATCTAATATGGAAATTACTAGTCTATATATGCTGATAAGAGAAGCATACGGCAATTGTCTCTAGTAAAGTCCTGTTCTGCTAATATTAATCTCAATATGAGTCTCGGCACTTCCATTGATCTTAGTTATTTCTTACACCAGGTGCCCTTGTTCTGTTAGACTCATGCTGACTATTACCAGTTTTCCTCTTGGATTGCTAGTTCAAATCATGGGTGTATGTGCCACTGTGTCACCACAACTAGCCAACTACCCTTCTGAGACAAATCTGCTCCCACAATACAGAAGATAATGGTCTACGGACGGGTTACTCCCCCTCACTTGATAGACTCCTGCTCTTCCAGCTACTAAACTTTTACATAAGAAAACACACTGTCACAATGCAGCATTTCCTTTTCCTGTTTCGACCTCCCCGACCATCTTGATTAGGGGCCCTCTGCTGTGGTAAACAGGTAACACCTGATCTATATATGCTGCAGCAGCGTCTCTATGTGATACAAGGTGAATGGCATATTGCTTTGTGTTGGTGTATACACCGGAAATTTCCTGGTGACTATGCCACATGAATTCATTAAATGGGATTTGACTACAGTTCAACCATTAGTTCTGCTCTGGGAAGACTACAAACTAACATTCTAATCCTTATCTATCGTCATCCACCTGTAGCCTACGTCTTGCTAGTCTATGATATTTATGTTAGTATGACTTATAGGACAAATGGAAGGACTGTAGAATCAGACAACACAAGGCCTGCTGTTACCATGTAGATACATACATCTGCATGGGAGCCATAGTCCCAAAGCGATACGGGACCATTTGCTATGTTTCTCTTCTTGCATGCATCAGAACAATGGAAAAAAGTTGCTTGCAAAAGTCAACCTTCCCTTTAAGGATTCACAATACAAAAGAAGGTCAAAACCAATCATAAAATATGGCTTCAAACTTCTTATATGGAAAGTCATCGCAAATCCTATAAGTGCTGACATTTAACACCCCATATACACATGTCAAGGGAATGTTCCATCATCTCAGCACTTACTCCCGGCTCTGTAATAATGTGTTTGGGAAGGCATTTAGGAAATGAAAGGGCATTCTTATCAGCAATTGTGCTTGAACTGTCAGTTCCCTGTCAGCATTAATAGCCTATATTAGGGATACAATGTGGCACATTGTGGTCACCGGCTTATTAGTATATGTATAAGCTTCTATTAAATCAAGAAAAAAGATGATCCTGAAAGATCCTTCCCCTTCACATTGTGTTATGCTCGGCTTGTATGAGGCTCAGCTAAATTATTTGTGTCAAACAAGCCGGGATGTTCAGCCTGCAGTTGCGGTCGTACAATTTACAAAGATTATCATTACACTGTCAAACGGAAAGGATTAGAAGTTTTCTGGAGGACAAAAATTAGCTGCAAGGTGACAAAAATCTGCTTATAACACCACGGCAGTAACGTAGCGTGAGGGTTATGGAGGAATAATCTGCACGAGCTTCTGTTTAAAGGGGAACCTCAAACTTTCCAGCGTTGTACGTTACAGCCTGGATGAGAAGGGCTTCCTGCGCCAAATCGGTAAAAAGAGAAAACTTTGGTATCATGTCAGCCAGTACAGAAAATAGTTATTGCTTATTAAAAACGCTTACAGAACCCCAATAAAATGATGCAAAAATCGCCAAGGAAAAGCCATGTGGATATGGCGGGTGGCGGTATAGGAATGCAGGAGTCAGGATACAATGCAGCAGATGGAGTAACCAAAATACACAATATTTAGGAACACAGAAATACAAATAAAACAATGGAATGGTAAGGGGTAAGCAATTAAACTTGTATCTTCTATTCATGATGTGCTATTGACTCTAACATAGTAATACATCCTAAGCAACATTATTAACACTTTACTACTAGCAATACAGTCTCTTAACAGTACAGTTAAGAGACTCACCATGTCTGTATTGTCCAATCCTCACATGCTTTTTCCTGTGCAAGTAGTTCAGGCTGAAAAATGAAAGTTCAAGCTACTACAGTTTGCTAGACAATCTTTGGTAGCTTTTGTTTTCAGCAAAAGGACTTCTGACTAGAGATGAGCGAACACCAAAATGTTCGGGTGCTCGTTATTCGGAACGAACTTCCCGTGATGTTCGAGGGTTTGTTTCGAATAACGAACCCCATTGAAGTCAATGGGTGACTCGAGCATTTTTGTATTTCGCCGATGCTCGCTAAGGTTTTCATGTGTGAAAATCTGGGCAATTCAAGAAAGTGATGGGAACGACACAGCAACGGATAGGGCAGGCGAGGGGCTACATGTTGGGCTGCATCTCAAGTTCACAGGTCCCACTATTAAGCCACAATACCGGCAAGAGTGGGGCCCCCCCTCCCAACAACTTTTACTTCTGAAAAGCCCTCATTAGCATGGCATACCTTTGCTAAGCACCACACTAGCTACAACAAAGCACAATCACTGCCTGGATGACACTCCGCTGCCACTTCTCCTGGGTTACATGCTGCTCAACCGCCCCCCCTCCCCCCCACAGCGCACACCAAAGTGTCCCTGCGCAGCCTTCAGCTGCCCTCATGCCACGCCACACTCATGTCTATTTAGAAGTGCGTCTGCCATGAGGAGGAACCGCAGGTACACACTGCAGAGGGTTGGCACGGCTAGGCTGCGACCCTCTTTAAAAGGGGCGGGGCGATAGCCCACAATGCTGTACAGAAGCAATGAGAAATAGAATCCTGTGCCACCGCCATCAGGAGCTGCACACGTGGGCATAGCAATGGGGAACCTATGTGCCACACACTATTCATTCTGTCAAGGTGTCTGCATGCCCCAATCAGACTGGTTATATGCACCTTAACAGTAACCGCGTTGGTGGTAATGTGGTGGTGACTGCGGACCTAGTAGCACGGTTGTATTTTGTTGGTTTTCGGAATGCGGCCAGGATTAAGTGGGCCGTGGCGGGGGGATGGTGTGGGGACTCTCTTGTTGTGTCGGTAAAGGTGAAATTCTTGGACTGCCACCAGACGAACCAATGCAAAGGCATTTGCCAAGAATGTTTTCCCTGTTGGAGGAGGAGGGGGATGTTTTTGAGGCACTACGTGTCCTCTCCACGTGTCCGTGGTTATATGCACCTTAACAGTAACCGCGTTGGTGGGAAATGGCCTCGCCGCCATCATGTCTTTGGGAAGCCTCTGTTTCCACACCCCAGAGACATACCATTAGCAGCGGTATAGGCAGAGCCCAGAATTCGTAACATTTCAGCCGTAGCATTAGGACAGGCCCTACTAACATATCAGTAGCAGCATTATAGGAGGAGCGCAGTCTTCGTTCCATGTCAGCAATAGTAGCACTCAAGACAGGCCCCAGTAACAATTCCGAAGCAGCAGTATAGCGGGAGCGCAGTCTTCGTTCCATGTCAGCAATAGTAGCACTCAAGACAGGCCCCAGTAATAATTCCGAAGCAGCAGTATAGCGGGAGCACAGTCTTCGTTCCATGTCAGCAATAGTAGCACTCAAGACAGGCCCCAGTAACAATTCCGAAGCAGCAGTATAGCGGGAGCGCAGTCTTCGTTCCATGTCAGCAATAGTAGCACTCAAGACAGGCCCCAGTAACAATTCTGAAGCAGCAGTATAGTGGGAGCGCAGTCTTAGTTCCATTTCAGTAGCCTTAGTATAGCCAAGGCCCAAGTTACATTTATGTAGCTAAAGTGTAGGCCAACCCCACACACCTTTCTGTACCATGAGTGCAGGTGAAGAACATACAAATTGCTATGATTACACTGTAGGTGAGGGCCCCAAAAAATTGGTGTACCAACAGTACTAATGTACCTCAGTAAAAATTGGCCATGCCCAACCAAGATGGCAGGTGAATCGCTTTGGTTAATGTGGCTTAAGTGGTAACTAGGCCTGGAGGCAGCCCAGTGTAACGAAAAATTGGTTCAAGTTAAAGGTCCAACGGTTTTAAGCGCATTGAAACTTATAAAAATTGTTCAGAAAAATTATTTGAGTGAGCCTTGTGGCCCTAAGAAAAATTGCCCGTTCAGCGTGATTAGGTGAGGTTTCAGGAGGAGGAGCAGGAGGAGGAGGAGGAATATTAGACACAGATTGATGAAGCAGAAATGTCCCCGTTTTGGATGGTGAGAGAGAACGTAGCTTCCATCCGCGGGTGCAGCCTACGTATTGCTTATGTATCGCTGCTGTCCGCTGGTGGAGAACAGAAGTCTGGGGAAATCCAGCCTTTGTTCATCTTGATGAGTGTTAGCCTGTCGGCACTGTCGGTTGACAAGCGGCTACGCTTATCTGTGATGATTCCCCCAGCCGCACTAAACACCCTCTCCGACAAGACGCTAGCCGCAGGACAAGCAAGCACCTCCAGGGCATACAGCGCTAGTTCAGGCCACGTGTCCAGCTTCGACACCCAGTAGTTGTAGGGGGCAGAGGCGTCACCGAGGATGGTCGTGCGATCGGCTACGTACTCCCTCACCATCCTTTTACAGTGCTCCCGCCGACTCAGCCTTGACTGGGGAGCGGTGACACAGTCTTGGTGGGGAGCCATAAAGTTGGCCAGGCCCTTAAAGACTGTTGCACTGCCTGGGATATACATGCTGCTAGATCTCCGCACCTCCCCTGCTACCTTGCCCTCGGTACTGCGCCTTCTGCCACTAGCGCTGTCGGCTGGGAATTTTACCATCAGCTTGTCCGTAAGGGTCCTGTGGTATAGCAACACTCTCGAACCCCTTTCCTCTTCGGGAATGAGAGTGGGCAGGTTCTCCTTATAGCGTGGGTCGAGCAGTGTGTACACCCAGTAATCCGTTGTGGCCAGAATGCGTGCAACGCGAGGGTCACGAGAAAAGCATCCTAACATGAAGTCAGCCATGTGTGCCAGGGTACCAGTACGCAACACATGGCTGTCTTCACTAGGAAGATCACTTTCAAGATCCTCCTCCTCCTCCTCAGGCCATACACGCTGAAAGGATGACAGGCAATCAGCCGGTGTACCGTCAGCAGCGGGCCAAGCTGTCTCTTCCCCCTCCTCATCATCCTCCTCATGCTCCTCCTCCTCCTCCTGTACGCGCTGAGAAATAGACAGGAGGGTGCCCTGACTATCCAGCGGCATACTGTCTTCCCCCGCCCCCGTTTCCGAGCGCAAAGCAGCTGCCTTTATGGTTTGCAGGGAATTTCTCAAGATGCATAGCAGAGGAATGGTGACGCTAATGATTGTAGCATCGCCGCTCACCACCTGGGTAGACTCCTCAAAATTACCAAGGACATGGCAGATGTCTGCCAACCAGGCCCACTCTTCTGAAAGGAATTGAGGAGGCTGACTCCCACTGCGCCGCCCATGTTGGAGTTGGTATTCGACTATAGCTCTACGTTGTTCATAGAGCCTGGCCAACATGTGGAGCGTAGAGTTCCACCGTGTGGGCACGTCGCACAGCAGTCGGTGCACTGGCAGCTTAAAGTGATGTTGCAGGGTGCGCAGGGTGGCAGCGTCCGTGTGGGACTTGCGGAAATGTGCGCAGAGCCGGCGCGCCTTTACGAGCAGGTCTGACAAGCGTGGGTAGCTTTTCAGAAAGCGCTGAACCACCAAATTAAAGACGTGGGCCAGGCATGGCACGTGCGTGAGGCTGCCGAGCTGCAGAGCTGCCACCAGGTTACGGCCGTTGTCACACACGACCATGCCCGGTCGGAGGCTCAGCGGCGCAAGCCAGTGGTCGGTCTGCTGTGTCAGACCCTGCAGCAGTTCGTGGGCCGTGTGCCTCTTATCGCCTAAGCTGAGTAGTTTCAGCACGGCCTGCTGACGCTTGCCCACCGCTGTGCTGCCACACCGCGCGACACCGACTGCTGGCGACATGCTGCTGCTAACACATCTTGTTTGCGAGACAGAGGAGGAGGAGGAGGGTGCTTTAGTGGAGGAAGCATACACCTCCGCAGATACCACCACCGAGCTGGGGCCCGCAGTTCTGGGGGTGGGTAGGACATGAGCGGTCCCAGGCTCTGACTCTGTCCCAGCCTCCACTAAATTCACCCAATGTGCCGTCAGGGAGATGTAGTGGCCCTGCCCGCCTGTGCTTGTCCACGTGTCCGTTGTTAAGTGGACCGTGGCAGTAACCGCGTTGGTGAGGGCGCGTACAATGTTGCGGGAGACGTGGTCGTGCAGGGCTGGGACGGCACATCGGGAAAAGTAGTGGCGACTGGGAACTGAGTAGCGTGGGGCCGCCGCCTCCATGATACTTTTGAAGGACTCCGTTTCCACAACCCTATACGGCAGCATCTCAAGGCTGATGAATTTTGCTATGCGGACGGTTAACGTTTGAGCGTGCGGGTGCGTGGCGGCGTACTTGCGCTTGCGCTCCAACAGTTGCGCAAGCGACGGCTGGACGGTGCGCTGAACTACACTGCTGGATGGGGCCGAGGACAGCGGAGATGAGGGTGTGGGTGCAGGCCATTCGGCGGTAGTGCCTGTGTCCTGAGAGGGGGTTGCATCTCAGTGGCAGGTTGGGGCACAGGGGGAGAGGCAGGGGTGCAAACCGGAGGCGCTGAACGGCCTTCGTCCCACCTTGTGGGGTGCTTGGCCATCATATGTCTGCGCATGGTGGTGGTGGTGAGGCTGTTGGTGTTGGCTCCCCTGCTGAGCTTTGCGCGACAAAGGTTGCACACCACTGTTCGTCGGTCGTCAGGCATCTCTCTGAAAAACTGCCAGACCTTAGAGCACCTCGGCCTCTGCAGGGTGGCATGGCGCGAGGGGGCGCTTTGGGAAACAATTGGTGGATTATTCGGTCTGGCCCTGCCTCTACCCCTGGCCACCGCACTGCCTCTTCCAACCTGCCCTGCTGATGCCCTTGACTCCCCCTCTGAAGACCTGTCCTCCTGAGTAAGCGTTGCACACCAGGTGGGGTCAGTCACCTCATCGTCCTGCTGCTCTTCCTCCGAATCCTCTGTGCGCTGCTCCCTCGGACTTACTGCCCTTACTACTACCTCACTGCAAGACAACTGTGTCTGATCGTCATCGTCCTCCTCACCCACAGAAAGTTGTTGAGACAGTTGGCGGAAGTCCCCAGCCTCTTCCCCCGGACCCCGGGAACTTTCGAATGGTTGGGCATCAGTGACGATAAACTCCTCTGGTGGGAGAGGAACCACTCCTGCCCAATCTAAGCAGGGGCCCGAGAACAGTTCCTGGGAGTGTTCCCGCTCCTGAGCAGGTGTCATTGTAGTGGAGTGAGGAGGCTGGGAGGAAGGAGGAGCATCAGACAGAGGATTCGGATTTGCAGCAGTGGACGGCGCAGAACTGCGTGTTGACGATAGGTTGCTCGAAGCACTTTCTGCCATTCAGGACAGGACCTGCTCACACTGCTCATTTTCTAATAACCGTCTCCCGCGTGGACCCATTAATTGGGCGATGAATGTGGGGACGCCAGAAACGTGCCTCTCTCCTAATCGCGCAGCAGTCGGCTGCGACACACCTGGATCAGGAGCTCGGCCTGTGCCCACACCCTGACTTGGCCCTCCGCGTCCTCGGCCGCGTCCACGTCCTCTAGGCCTACCCCTACCCCTCAGCATGCTGTATTACCAGTGATTTGATTTCACAGGCAGGAAATAAATTGGCGCAAGACTGCAGCCAAATATAATTTTTTTCCTTTTTTGAAAACGAAAGGCCCCACTGCCTCTAGTGAATGAATAATCTAAGTTTAATAACTGTGCTGTGTCCCTGCTAATGTGTCACAGAACGTGAGGGTAGCAGAGTTATTAACTCTGGCAGAGCAGGTATTTTTTTTCCCAATTAAGGAAAGCAAATGGCGAAGCCAGGAGTAAAACGTAGCTGGGTGCGTCTGATTTTTAAACGTTGCACACGCAGCCGACACGTGTCCACCGCCCTTAGGACGGACAGAGGCAGGACAAGTAGAATTATTTTCAGTTTTTTTCCACCAAAAGGCAGCACTGCGTATATTCAATGAACATGAGAAGTTTAATAACTGTGCTGTGGCCCTGCTAATGTGGCACAGAACGTGAGGGTAGCAGAGTTATTAACTCTGGCAGAGCAGGTATTTTTTTTCCCAATTAAGGAAAGCAAATGGCGAAGCCAGCAGTAAAACGTAGCTGGGTGCGTCTGATTTTTAAACGTTGCACACGCAGCCAACACGTGTCCACCGCCCTTAGGACGGACAGAGGCAGGACAAATAGAATTATTTTCAGTTTTTTTCCACCAAAAGGCAGCACTGCATATATTCAATGAATAATAACTGTGTTGTGGCCCTGCCTACACAATTCTTTCCCTGCAGTATCAATGGAGGGTGCAATGCTCTGCAGAGGCGATTTTGAGAACAAAAAAAAAATGCAGCACAGCTAACAGCAGCCTGGACAGTACTGCACACGGTTAAATATGGCCCTAGAAAGGACCGTTGAGGTTCTTGAAGGCTACACTCACTCCTAACACTCTCCCTGCCTATGCAGCACTTCTGTCCCTAATGCCGGGTGCAACGCTCTGCAGAGGCGATTTTGAGAAAAAAAATAATTGCCACTGCTAACAGCAGCCAACACACAGCTATCAGTGGCCCTAATAAGGACCTTTGGGGGTCTTGAAGCCTACACTAACTACCAATTCTTTCCCTACAGCAGCTCCGGTACAAACAGCACTGTCCCTCATCTAACTCACACGGCATCTGAGGCGAGCCGTGGGAGGGGTCGACTTTTATATTCGGCGGACACCTGATCACCCCAGCCACTCACAGCAGGGGGGTGGTATAGGGCTGGAACAACACAGGGGAAAGTTGTAATGCCTTCCCTGTCTTTCAATTGGCCAGAAAAGCGCGCTAACGTCTGAGGGAAGGAAGTGAAAGTAACCCGAACACCGCATGGTGTTCGTTACGAATAACGAACATCCCGAACACCCTAATATTCGCACGAATATCAAGCTCGGACGAACACGTTCGCTCATCTCTACTTCTGACTAATGATTAATCTCCCTACAGGTATGCATACCTGCATGGTGATGAGGCCAGCCTCACTTACAGTTTGTTGTGTGGGGCCGCAGTTCTACTGACCTCAATGATTCTACAGTCTTGTCCAGCGGGGAGGTTGGGAGCACTCCTCTTCATCCCTTGCTCAATCTGCTTGATAGTTTTGGTCAGCCCTCTCCAAGTGAGGACCATAAGATTCTCATTTCTTTCTCTTCCAGCAGCCTTGTGGACCATGCTCCAACTCTCATCCAGTCCAGCACTTGATTCAGCTTATCTCTCTTGCAGTCCTCCTTGTGCCTCCTCTTGTGTATGGCAGCCTCCATCTCCTTGCAATAACATCAACTCTCCTTCTCAGCAACTCCTCCAACTTTACTTCCAGTCCCTACGCTGCTGCTTCTCCACCACCACTTCGGTGCAGCAAACAGCTTTTATATGGCACTGGCAAAGCGCCAACAATGTTCCCACACATTCGGGGGTAGGGGCAAGGCTTCTCCTTTCAGCACTGCCAAGCGCTATCAATTTCTGGCATTTCCATGCTCCAGAATCCACATCTGAGCATCTGAATTTGGCTCTGTCTCTCTTCTCCGCTTCCACCTGCCCTGTCTGGCAGGGGGACAAAGCATAGCGCAGCCGATTATCAAAGCAGGGCACTGCATATCCTTCTTAACCCTCATAGTTTGTAGCAATAATTGAAAATGTCTTTTGGGGTGTGTTCACACCTGACAGATTTTGGTGCAGATTTCGACTTGGATTTT
The DNA here is from genome assembly GCF_035609145.1 of Eleutherodactylus coqui. Classification (NCBI taxonomy): domain Eukaryota; kingdom Metazoa; phylum Chordata; class Amphibia; order Anura; family Eleutherodactylidae; genus Eleutherodactylus; species Eleutherodactylus coqui. The sequence continues at coordinate 36,844,510 of NC_089843.1, forward strand.
AATGCGGATCCACGGTAGATTTGAGCTTTCAATGGAAGAGGTGAAGTTTGCTGCGGATGTGCGTCAAAATTTACATCAAATGGTGTGGATTTTGATGTGGATGTTTTGTGGATTTTGGTGTTGCATTCTGCTGTCTGAACTTGAGGCAGTTGATCTGTAGCAGTTGTATAGCAGATTATGTAGCAGTTGATCTGCTCCAATAGCATGTGGATCTACACTAATTGCTGGTAGCACTTGGAACTGCTGTTCAGGCCCCGTTCACACGGGCAACACTGTATCGCCGTGAGAAAATCGCAGCGAAATCGCATTGCTGGCCATTGCGACATTGCTGTGGTGGTTTCTCACGGTGATACCTTGACTTTGTAGCGCTACAAAGTCGCATGTGGTGCTACAAAGTTACACAACTTTGTAGCACCGCATGTGAGGATTTTTGGGGGGAAACCTTGAAATATATGCCCTACCCCGAAAATAAGCCGTAGCTGAAGGAAATTTTTTTGAAAAGTATACATCACCTAGAAACGCTGTCCGTAGCTCCACTGCAGCTTCTCCCTGGGTCCCTGGCACTAGTCGTCTTCTTCTCTTCTAGACGGTAATTGAAAAAACTCCGCCTTCTGGAAGCGCTGACTGTGATTGGCTGACACTTAGCCAATCACACCCAACATTCGATGAATGGCTGTAATTGGTTCATTGAGTCCTGGCTGTGATTGGCTGAGCGTCAGCCAATCACAGCCAGTGCTTCCAGGAGGCAGGGATTTTTCAATCCCCGGCCAGAAGATGATGAAGAGAAACAGTTCTGGGGACCGAGGAGAAGATGCAGCCGGGCTGCCAGCGCTTCTAAGGTTATGTATGCTGCTTTTTTTTTATTTTTTCCTGCAGTTAGGGCTTAGATTATAGCTTTGACAGTAGGATTTTCTACTGTCAAAGTTGCATCGCGTCGCACGAAAATCTTGCTCTGGTGCATGAGTTTCAGCAGGTCGGACTGTACACATCTGAGCTACAGAGAAGAAAAGTGCAATTCTGACATTTAGTATCTTTTTCCTGGCAGTGTTCATTGAGCGGGACAAATGATGTATTATTTTGATAGATGGAACTATTACGAACATGGCGATACCAAAAATTATTTGTTTAAATATTTTTATTATAAATACAGGAGAAGTTTTTTTGGTTAAACCTTTAATATCCTTTATTTTTGCAGCAATTCACAAATTTTTACATGGGAAGAGCTCTCATCAGCCATCTGGTCATTTAGGGGGTTAACAGCTGTGATCAGCATGAACGCTGATTGCAGCTGTTGTAGATGGGTTCAGCTGAGAAGCTCAGCCAGTGCTGGCTGTTTATGGAGCTGTGTACCCCACACACCTAGGACATACACACCTAAAGGGTTAATATCTTTATTAACCACTTCTTCCCTCTTTGTGATGTAGATGTGCATCTTAGGGGTAAAGGTTGGGTATGAAGCAGTTTCGGAAGTCGAGTCGGCTCAATACTCCGGGAATGTCTGCTCTCTGAAAGAGCTGGCACATGCCACCAAACAGCTGATGATTGGAGCAAACTATGATCTACGAACTACAAACAGCTTACATATGTTGTCAATCCTGACTGCGGCATGTAAGCTGTCAGCTGAAAGGGGTGGGGGTCCAACTCACCAATGGCTCTATGGGGTGCAATTATGGGGTGCCAATGGTTGCCCTGGCAGTCCTGGGCCATGTATACAACACTATTAAATCCTGCTGGTAGACTGTGGCTTAATATGAGAGCGTTAAAATACTGCAACACTATATTGTAGAAATGATCAAACAACTGCAAAAAAATCAAAAAATATAGAAAATTTAAATAAACCCTTTTTCTCTACTTTTCATACAAAACTATCTGAACAATAAAAACATAAGCGGAACTGTTATCGCCGCATTCAAAAAAGCCCAATCTAAGTATTGTATTATTAATCTCACACGGGAAATGATGAATTAAAAAATACAGGAGGTCAAAATGATGTGTTTTTTGGTCACTCCTTCTCCCAAGTAAAATTAAGCAAAAATGTTATCCAAAAGTGGTATGTACCCAAAAATAGTAGCAATAAAAACGAAATGCCCTCAAAACTGAGCCCCATCAACATTAAATGATGTCATTAAAAAGTACAACTCATCCAACCAGAAGCAAGCCCTCATACAGCTGTGTCAATGGAAATATAAAAAAGTGAATGGCTCTTGGAAGGTAAGGATGAAGACGATGGAAACCTGAAAAATAGCTGGTAGTCAAAGAGGTGGTTTGAGTTAAGGAAACCCCTGTCAATGGGTCCACCATGAATAAGATAAAACATCAGCAGTTACTCACTTCTCCCCACTTCTCCATTGGTCCTCCACCGCCACCTGCAGTTTCCCTTTCATGGCTGAGCGCTGTCATCGGCTGCTACAGCAGGTTTACGGGACGTCACAGCTGTCTGTAAACAGGCAGCGGAAACTGTAGCCGGCCGTGGAAGACCAGCAGGGCAGCGGGGGGAGGTGAGTAAATGTTTGTTTTTTTTAAATTGAATTGCATGGGGGACCTAAACTTGGACATCCCCTTTTGATGTTAATTGATCCACAGACCCAATTAGGAGTTTTGGTCTGTCTTATTTATTTGCAATCATGTAATTAGACAGATTGTACAAATAGAGGTAATCTGTATATAGCCACAACAAACAGTACTAATCCGCCCAGAAAGCAGCAGTTTGTTCTGGCATCAAAGGGAAATGAAATATTCTTTTGTTTCTCTTGCTGAGAGTAATAACAACATGAACTGTTACCCCGGATCAGGATCAAAGATAACTTGTATCCCAAGTATTTTGGGTTCCCCTCTACATTTTTCCAAGATGGCCTCTGCGATTTTTGGACTATCAGATACACATTACACCATAGTAGTGCACTGGTAGTCTAAAACATTATAGACAGCTCTGATTGGCCAGTGCTGCTAATGTTGCAGGTCAATGTATAACTGAAACAGAGTCCAGGGATGGGATGGACTGGCAGGGATCAAAATGCAGACAGCAGGTGGCCTCGCACAGGTACAAGGGCGGCTGCCCTACCAAAGTCATGGTACTCCAATTAGGGCACATGCAGAGAGGATGTAAGTGGTCTGATGGGTTGGATCCACATGGTGTGCACTGACTTTACAACATTAGGACTGACTTAGATGCAAAGTCTCAATGCCCTAGAACATCTTTTGACTTCAGGTATCGAGAACTCGAACAACGTGGCCAGCAAGTTACTCACATATTCCAGAAAATACATACATATTCCTTGAAGAAGACATGGATTCCATGCATCACATTTGTTGACAGGCGATCCTGGATGTCCAGAGGGGAGAGTATATCTAGCCGTGCTGCTCACTCTCCCCTCTTCCGAGTGAGTAACGCCCTGATCCCCTCTGACTATTAGTTTGAGCGCATTGTCTTTTTCTTTTGTCTTACCTGCAGTGATCGTCCATTAGGCATGCTCTGTTCTACTGCGCAAAATTTTGGTGTAAATTTTGGCACACATCAATTTTGCTATCATATTGGTGCAGTTTTTAGTCCATCTCCTTCGCGACCTTAGCCCTTTAGGGTGAGTCCATTAGACTAATATGAGCAGCACCGGCTAATACAAATGCAGTATTCTCTGCTTGACTACTAGTGCATCAAAAAGTGGTCCAAGCTCTGTGCCCATGTTTAGTGCTGGGTTGCCTTCAAAGTTGTTTGTCCCATGATGTTCCTGACCAACCGCTGTGCAAGGAGCTTCAAAAAGACAAGAGCGCAAAAGCAGTGGTGTGGCCTATTCAATCGTAGCCTTGGCTGGGGTCCCAGCAGACATGACCTCCAAGAAATACTGATATCCTTGCAAAATTGCAGAAACTTTCTTAATTATTGTAAGCTTCTGATGAAGCTGTTGCCGTATATTTTGTATTTGATTTTTCAAAACCCGGTTCCCTTGCATTGCAATGTATTTTGGTGCAGATTTTCCATGCTGTATGCACACAAGAAACTGGCAGCAAATTCGCCACATGTGAAAACAGACTTGCAGCGTAGTGCCAGCTGGCCAACTGTTTATTCCAGTTTTCTGTGGATCAGTTTCAGTGTGAATCAACATCAGATGGGAAAATCCAGAGATTTGAGTAGCTTCCAATGAGGCCTGGTCATCAATTCTTGAGTAGCTGGGCCAAGATTTTCCTGCCAACCTTGTGGGGTTTTCTTGTGCAACGGTGTAGAGAGTATGCTGAGCATGGCGTGATTAAGAAAAAATATCCAGCGAAAGGGGATCCTGTGGAGGTGAGAAACTCATCAACTAAAAGGATCAGAGGCAGATGTCAAGAATGGTTGTGATGAATTGCAGCAAAATACAACACTGGTGCTCCAACTAACGTGCCAAACACACAACTCATTGGATAGGCAATAACAGCAGATGACCAGTTTTAGCACCATTGTGTCTAAGAAGAACAAAAAGATGAGACTCCAAGGGGTAAAAATTGTATCACTGAGCAGCGGAAAAACATCTCCTGGTCAGATGGATCCAGATTTCTGTTGCTCCATGCTGATGGGAGGTAAGAATTTGGCACAAGCAGCATGAATCGCTGACCCCTTCCTATCAGCTGGTCAGAATATGTCAGCGCCTCCATCTAATTTTTGGAAACTACAGGAAGCTTCCTGTCCACAGGGGCCAATTTTCTGCAGAACAATTTCAGCACCTAATGGAATCTACACCACAATGAATTGCTGCAGTTCCGAAGGACTTAGGAGGTCCAACGTGCCAAGTGATCATTCAGTGTAAGTTGCTAGCAGTAGCTGTTGCGTTATTAACCACCTGCTTGGAAAGACTGTACAGAATGAAAAGAAAAACATAGCTACTTTCTTCCATAAGCAGCTGTCCATGGACAGGTGTGGCGCTCTTTATGGAAGAAAACAGACATGTTTTTCTAATTCCGGGCAACTTTTTTAATTCATCAGACGCAAGTTCATTGAAAAACATCAACAAGGTTACAACAAACAAATCATTTCTGTCAAAGAATTTACAAGTCTCTTAAGTCTTCTTGAACGGTGTTGATTTGTAAGGTTATCAGGGCATGTCGGCATCCAAATACTGGATCTCAAAAAAAACAAAAACAAGCGAAACCTTGTGAAATAACAGAGATGGAAGCCGAACAATAAATCCTGCATTTCATGTGAACACGGCAGAAATAATTGGTGGAATCCTTTTCCTTAGAGTGACCTCCATTTCCATAATTTAGAATTTCAATCCTTAGCTTAGAATACTAATTTATTCACTGCGGGGAAAGCGGGAGAGGCCGTTCCTCTGGATGAAGTTCTGAACAGAACAAGATCATCGGAGCATTTCATATAGAAGGAATACAAGATTTAACAAAATAGGCGATATGAAAAATGGGCAAATATGTTTATCAACAGATGGTTTGTGTCCCCGGGTGGCTGGATCAGGCAGATGGCTCCAAACAGATGTTTCTGGGTAGTTTTAACATCTTAAATTAAAGTATTTCTACCAGCTTCAAGTCTACTTACTTTTACCGTTTTTGAATTTTTTTTGTGCGTTTTCAGTTATTAGTTTTCAAAAATTGTATTATTTTTATTAATTTTAATTGACTGTATATTAAAAACATTTATTGCACTTAGAATTTGGTTCAAAGCAATCTTAACTCCTGCAGTATTAGGACACAGATAATTTTTTTATTTTTCCTTCGCCGACTTCCAAAAGCCATTACTTTTTTCATTGAGAAGCCAAAAGAAAAAAGTGTTTAGAACTTCAATATAATAAAAAAAAGAATCTTTATTAGTGTGATGAAATGATACTGGTAGATTGTCAACCATCCTTGCATGTCCATGCCACCTTTCTGGTCTGGGAAAAGTTGAGTGGATTTAGGCAGATGTTAAAGTGTATTTCCCGCCAAGCAGAGCTCATCAATTTATTCAACTGCCTTTCGCACCGGCTCCAGAGGGGTCTTTGATCCCCTTTTCTCCTTTTGGAATCTATTTTCAGGAGATCCCATTGTCTCCCTGCCTCTCCAATATGCATTCTCCAGACTTGCTGACTACGATTTCCCTCCATTGAGATGGGACAAAGCAAAAAATTATAACAGACATTATGGGGGTTTCGAAGGTCCCAGATCAAAAGCAATTACATTTTCAAAGCCATGAGTGTACCGCAGACACAGTGCAATCCCTAGAACCCACAGAACTGCATATGTGTTAAATTAATTATCTGTCACTAGAGATGAGCGAACACCAAAATGTTCGGGTGTTCGTTATTCGTAACGAACTTCCCGTGATGCTCGAGGGTTCGTTTCGAACAACGAACCCCATTGAAGTCAATGGGCGACCAGAACATTTTTGTATTTCGCCGATGCTCGCTAAGGTTTTCATGTGTGAAAATCTGGGCAATTCAGGAAAGTGATGGGAATGACACAGTGACGGATAGGGCAGGCGAGGGGCTACATGTTGGGCTGCATCCTAAGTTCACAGGTCCCACTATTAAGCCACAATAGCGGCAAGAGTGGGCCCCCCCCCTCCCAACAACTTTTACTTCTGAAAAGCGCTCATTAGCATGGCATACCTTTGCTAAGCACCACACTACCTCCAACAAAGCACAATCACTGCCTGCATGACACTCCACTGCCACTTCTCCTGAGTTACATGCTGCCCAACCGCACCCCCTCCCCCCCACAGCGCACACCAAACTGTCCCTGCGCAGCCTTCAGCTGCCCTCATGCCACACCACCCTCATGTCTATTTAGAAGTGCGTCTGCCACGACGAGGGACCGCAGGCACACACTGCACAGGGTTGGCACGGCTAGGTAGCGACCCTCTTTAATAGGGGCGGGGCGATAGCCCACAATGCTGTACAGAAGCAATGAGAAATACAATCCTGTGCCACCGCCATCAGGAGCTGCACACGTGGGCATAGCAATGGGGAACCTATGTGCCACACACTATTCATTCTGTCAAGGTGTCTGCATGCCCCAGTCAGACTGGTTATATGCACCTTAACAGTAACCGCGTTGGTGGTAATGTGGTGGTGACTGCGGACCTAGTACCACGGTTGTATTTTGTTGGTTTTCGGAATGTGGCCAGGATTAAGTGGGCCGTGGCGGGGGGATGGTGGGGGGGCTCTCTTGTAGTGTCGGTAAAGGTGAAATTCTTGGACTGCCGCCAGACGAACCAATGCAAAGGCATTTGCCAACAATGTTTTCCCTGTTGGAGGAGGAGGGGGATGTTTTTGAGGCACTACGTGTCCTCTCCACGTGTCCGTGGTTATATGCACCTTAACAGTAACCGCGTTGGTGGTAATGTGGTGGTGACTGCGGACCTAGTACCACGGTTGTATTTTGTTGGTTTTCGGAATGTGGCCAGGATTAAGTGGGCCGTGGCGGGGGGATGGTGGGGGGGCTCTCTTGTAGTGTCGGTAAAGGTGAAATTCTTGGACTGCCGCCAGACGAACCAATGCAAAGGCATTTGCCAACAATGTTTTCCCTGTTGGAGGAGGAGGGGGATGTTTTTGAGGCACTACGTGTCCTCTCCACGTGTCCGTGGTTATATGCACCTTAACAGTAACCGCGTTGGTGGTAATGTGGTGGTGACTGCGGACCTAGTACCACGGTTGTATTTTGTTGGTTTTCGGAATGTGGCCAGGATTAAGTGGGCCGTGGCGGGGGGATGGTGGGGGGGCTCTCTTGTAGTGTCGGTAAAGGTGAAATTCTTGGACTGCCACCAGACGAACCAATGCAAAGGCATTTGCCAACAATGTTTTCCCTGTTGGAGGAGGAGGGGGATGTTTTTGAGGCACTACGTGTCCTCTCCACGTGTCCGTTCCATGTAAGCAATAGTAGCACTCAAGACAGGCCCCAGTAACAATTCTGAAGCAGCAGTATAGCGGGAGCGCAGTCTTCGTTCCATGTAAGCAATAGTAGCACTCAAGACAGGCCCCAGTAACAATTCTGAAGCAGCAGTATAGCGGGAGCGCAGTCTTCGTTCCATGTAAGCAATAGTAGCACTCAAGACAGGCCCCAGTAACAATTCTGAAGCAGCAGTATAGCGGGAGCGCAGTCTTCGTTCCATGTAAGCAATAGTAGCACTCAAGACAGGCCCCAGTAACAATTCTGAAGCAGCAGTATAGCGGGAGCGCAGTCTTCGTTCCATTTCAGTAGCCTTAGTATAGCCAAGGCACAAGTGACATTTATGTAGCTAAACTGTAGGCCAACCCCACACACCTTTCTGTACCATGAGTGCAGGCGAAGAACATAGAAATTACTATGATTACACTGTAGGTGAGGGCCCCAAAAAATTGGTGTACCAACAGTACTAATGTACCTCAGTAAAAATTGGCCATGCCCAACCAAGATGGCAGGTGAATCGCTTTGGTTAATGTGGCTTAAGTGGTAACTAGGCCTGGAGGCAGCCCAGTGTAACGAAAAATTGGTTCAAGTTAAAGTTCCAACGCTTTTAAGCTAATTGAAACTTATAAAAATTGTTCTGAAAAATTATTTGAGTGAGCCTTGTGGCCCTAAGAAAAATTGCCCGTTCAGCGTGATTACGTGAGGTTTCAGGAGGAGGAGCAGGAGGAGGAGGAGGAGGAATATTAGACACAGATTGATGAAGCACAAATGTCCCCGTTTTGGATGGTGAGAGAGAACGTAGCTTCCATCCGCGGGTGCAGCCTACGTATTGCTTACGTATCGCTGCTGTCCGCTGGTGGAGAACAGAAGTCTGGCGAAATCCAGCCTTTGTTCATCTTGATGAGTGTTAGCCTGTCGGCACTGTCGGTTGACAAGCGGCTACGCTTATCGGTGATGATTCCCCCAGCCGCACTAAACACCCTCTCCGACAAGACGCTAGCCGCAGGACAAGCAAGCACCTCAAGGGCATACAGGGCTAGTTCAGGCCACGTGTCCAGCTTCGACACCCAGTAGTTGTAGGGGGCAGAGGCGTCACCAAGGATGGTCGTGCGATCCGCTACGTACTCCCTCACCATCCTTTTACAGTGCTCCCGCCGACTCAGCCGTGACTGGGGAGCGGTGACACAGTCTTGGTGGGGAGCCATAAAGCTGGCCAGGCCCTTAAAGACTGTTGCACTGCCTGGGATGTACATGCTGCTCGATCTACGCACATCCCCTGCTACCTTGCCCTCGGTACTGCGCCTTCTGCCACTAGCGCTGTCGGCTGGGAATTTTACCATCAGCTTGTCCGCAAGGGTCCTGTGGTATAGCAACACTCTCGAACCCCTTTCCTCTTCGGGAATCAGAGTGGGCAGGTTCTCCTTATACCGTGGATCGAGCAGTGTGTACACCCAGTAATCCGTCGTGGCCAGAATGCGTGCAACGCGAGGGTCACGAGAAAGGCATCCTAACATGAAGTCAGCCATGTGTGCCAGGGTACCTGTACGCAACACATGGCTGTCTTCACTAGGAAGATCACTATCAGGATCCTCCTCCTCCTCCTCCTCCTCCTCCTCAGGCCATACACGCTGAAAGGATGACAGGCAATCAGCCGGTGTACCGTCAGCAGCGGGCCAAGCTGTCTCTTCCCCCTCCTCCTCATCCTCCTCATGCTCCTCCTCCTCCTCCTGTACGCGCTGAGAAATAGACAGGAGGGTGCCCTGACTATCCAGCGGCATACTGTCTTCCCCCGCCCCCGTTTCCGAGCGCAAAGCAGCTGCCTTTATGGTTTGCAGGGAATTTCTCAAGATGCATAGCAGAGGAATGGTGACGCTAATGATTGTAGCATCGCCGCTCACCACCTGGGTAGACTCCTCAAAATTACCAAGGACATGGCAGATGTCTGCCAACCAGGCCCACTCTTCTGAAAGGAATTGAGGAGGCTGACTCCCACTGCGCCGCCCATGTTGGAGTTGGTATTCGACTATAGCTCTACGCTGTTCATAGAGCCTGGCCAACATGTGGAGCGTAGAGTTCCACCGTGTGGGCACGTCGCACAGCAGTCGGTGCACTGGCAGCTTAAAGTGATGTTGCAGGGTGCGCAGGGTGGCAGCGTCCGTGTGGGACTTGCGGAAATGTGCGCAGAGCCGGCGCGCCTTTACGAGCAGGTCTGACAAGCGTGGGTAGCTTTTCAGAAACCGCTGAACCACCAAATTAAAGACGTGGGCCAGGCATGGCACGTGCGTGAGGCTGCCGAGCTGCAGAGCCGCCACCAGGTTACGGCCGTTGTCACACACGACCATGCCCGGTTGGAGGCTCAGCGGCGCAAGCCAGCGGTCGGTCTGCTGTGTCAGACCCTGCAGCAGTTCGTGGGCCGTGTGCCTCTTATCGCCTAAGCTGAGTAGTTTCAGCACGGCCTGCTGACGCTTGCCCACCGCTGTGCTGCCACACCGCGCGACACCGACTGCTGGCGACATGCTGCTGCTAACACATCTTGATTGTGAGACAGAGGAGGAGGAGGAGGAGGAGGGTGCTTTAGTGGAGGAAGCATACACCTCCGCAGATACCAGCACCGAGCTGGGGCCCGCAATTCTGGGGGTGGGTAGGACGTGAGCGGTCCCAGGCTCTGACTCTGTCCCAGCCTCCACTAAATTCACCCAATGTGCCGTCAGGGAGATGTAGTGGCCCTGCCCGCCTGTGCTTGTCCACGTGTCCGTAGTTAAGTGGACCGTGGCAGTAACCGCGTTGGTGAGGGCGCGCACAATGTTGCGGGAGACGTGGTCGTGCAGGGCTGGGACGGCACATCGGGAAAAGTAGTGGCGACTGGGAACTGAGTAGCGCGGGGCCGCCGCCTCCATGATACTTTTGAAGGACTCCGTTTCCACAACCCTATACGGCAGCATCTCAAGGCTGATGAATTTTGCGATGCGGACGGTTAACGTTTGAGCGTGCGGGTGCGTGGCGGCGTACTTGCGCTTGCGCTCGAACACTTGCGCAAGCGACGGCTGAACGGTGCGCTGAACTACACTGCTGGATGGGGCCGAGGACAGCGGAGATGAGGGTGTGGGTGCAGGCCATGAGGCGGTAGTGCCTGTGTCCTGAGAGGGGGGTTGCATCTCAGTGGCAGGTTGGGGCACAGGGGGAGAGGCAGGGGTGCAAACCGGAGGCGGTGAACGGCCTTTGTCCCACCTTGCGGGGTGCTTGGCCATCATATGTCTGCGCATGGTGGTGGTGGTGAGGCTGTTGGTGTTGGCTCCCCGGCTGAGCTTTGCGCGACAAAGGTTGCACACCACTGTTCGTCGGTCGTCAGGCGTCTCTGTGAAAAATTGCCAGACCTTAGAGCACCTCGGCCTCCGCAGGGTGGCATGGCGCGAGGGGGCGCTTTGGGAAACACTTGGTGGATTATTCGGTCTGGCCCTGCCTCTACCCCTGGCCACTGCACTGCCTCTTGCAACCTGCCCTGCTGATGCCCTTGACTCCCCCTCTGAAGACCTGTCCTCCTGAGTAAGCGTTGCACACCAGGTGGGGTCAGTCACCTCATCGTCCTGCTGCTCTTCCTCCGAATCCTCTGTGCGCTGCTCCCTGGGACTTACTGCCCTTACTACTACCTCACTGCAAGACAACTGTGTCTGATCGTCATCGTCCTCCTTACCCACAGAAAGTTGTTGAGACAGTTGGCGGAAGTCCCCAGCCTCTTCCCCCGGACCCCGGGAACTTTCGAATGGTTGGGCATCAGTGACGATAAACTCCTCTGGTGGGAGAGGAACCGCTGCTGCCCAATCTAAGCAGGGGCCCGAGAACAGTTCCTGGGAGTGTTCCCGCTCCTGAGCAGGTGTCATTGTAGTGGAGTGAGGAGGCTGGGAGGAAGGAGGAGCAGCAGACAGAGGATTCGGATTGGCAGCAGTGGACGGCGCAGAACTGCGGGTAGACGATAGGTTGCTCGAAGCACTTTCTGCCATCCAGGACAGGACCTGCTCACACTGCTCATTTTCTAATAACCGTCTCCCGCGTGGACCCATTAATTGGGCGATGAATGTGGGGACGCCAGAAACGTGCCTCTCTCCTAATCGCGCAGCAGTCGGCTGCGACACACCTGGATCAGGAGCTTGGCCTGTGCCCACACCCTGACTTGGCCCTCCGCGTCCTCGGCCGCGTCCACGTCCTCTAGGCCTACCCCTACCCCTCAGCATGCTGTATTACCAGTGATTTGATTTCACAGGCAGGAAATAAATTGGCGCAAGACTGCAGGCCAAATATAATTTTTGCCCTTTTTGGAAAACGAAAGGCCCCACTGCCTCTAGTGAATGAATTATCTAAGTTTAATAACTGTGCTGTGTCCCTGCTTATGTGTCACAGAACGTGAGGGTAGCAGAGTTATTAACTGTGGCAGAGCAGGTATTTTTTTTCCCAATTAAGGAAAGCAAATGGCGAAGCCAGCAGTAAAGCGTAGCTGGGTGCGTATGATTTAGCAATGTTTTTCACGCAGCTCACACGTCTCCACAGGCGTAAGGACGGACAGAGGCTGGACAAATAGATTTGTTTTCAGTTTTTTCCCACCAACAGGCAGCACTGCGTATATTCAATGAACCTGAGAAGTTTAATAACTGTGCTGTGTCCCTGCTTATGTGTCACAGAACGTGAGGGTAGCAGAGTTATTATAACTCTTGGAGAGCAGGTATTTTTTTTCCCAATTAAGGAAAGCAAATGGCGAACCCAGCAGTAAAGTGTAGCTGGCTGCGTATGATTTAGCAATGTTTTTCACGCAGCTCACACGTCTCCACAGGCGTAAGGACAGACAGAGGCTGGACAAATAGATTTGTTTTCAGTTTTTTCCCACCAACAGGCAGCACTGCGTATATTCAATGAACCTGAGAAGTTTAATAACTGTGCTGTGTCCCTGCTTATGTGTCACAGAACGTGAGGGTAGCAGAGTTATTATAACTCTTGGAGAGCAGGTATTTTTTTTCCCAATTAAGGAAAGCAAATGGCGAACCCAGCAGTAAAGCGTAGCTGGCTGCGTATGATTTAGCAATGTTTTTCACGCAGCTCACACGTGTCCACCGCCCGTAAGGACGGACAGAGGCTGGACAAATAGATTTGTTTTCAGTTTTTTCCCACCAACAGGCAGCACTGCGTATATTCTATGAATAATAACTGTGTTGTGGCCCTGCCTATACAATTCTTTCCCTGCAGTATCAATGGAGGGTGGAATGCTCTGCAGAGGCGATTTTGAGAAGCCCAAAAAAAATGCAGCACAGCTAACAGCAGCCTGGACAGTACTGCACACGGATAAATATGGCCCTAGAAAGGACCGTTGAGGTTCTTGAAGGCTACACTCACTCCTAACACTCTCCCTGCCTATGCAGCACTTCTGTCCCTAATGCCAGGTGCAACGCTCTGCAGAGCCGATTTTGAGAAGAAAAAAAAATCCCACTGCTAACAGCAGCCAACACACAGCTATCAGTGGCCCTAATAAGGACCTTTGGGGGTCTTGAAGCCTACACTAACTACCAATTCTTTCCCTACAGCAGCTCCGGTACAAACAGCACTGTCCCTCATCTAACTCACACCGCATCTGAGGCGAGCCGCGGGAGGGGCCGACTTTTATATTAGGCGAACACCTGATCTCGCCAGCCACTCACAGCAGGGGGGTGGTATAGGGCTTAAACGTTGCAGGGGGAAGTTGTAATGCCTTCCCTGTCTTTCAATTGGCCAGAAAAGCGCGCTAACGTCTCAGGGAAGGAAGTGAAAGTAACCAGAACACCGCATGGTGTTCGTCACGAATAACGAACATCCCGAACACCCTAATATTCGCACGAATATCAAGCTCGGACGAACGCGTTCGCTCATCTCTATCTGTCACATATCATGTTTGGGATCCACTTGTAGGTAAATTCATGATATGAAATGTGGCGGCCCTAGCTTTCTAATTGGAGTGCCTTCTTGGGAAATATAGCCGAAATGTTAAATGACATAAGGAGGAAGGCAGAGTTTGGACTTCAGAACAAGAAGGGTATCTTTTCTATTTTGTCAGACCCAGGAGTTGCATCTAAATGCAGGAATGTCCACCTTTCCTCATGCTCCTCGCTGCTACTATGTGAAACAACTTCATAAAAATGGCATTTTCTATTTTATTGCTTTTTATTTTCATAGCTCCTTTTCCTTTTGTAAATTTCTCCTGTTGTATATTTTTACCTAAGCACTGCAAACCCTTTTTAGAATAAAGCCTTACAATATATTTAGTCATCCTTGAAAGCTTTAAAGGGGTTGTCCCGCGGCAGCAAGTTGGGGTATACACTTCTGTATGGCCATATTAATGCACTTTGTAATGTACATTGTGCATTAATTATGAGCCATACAGAAGTTATCAAAAGTTATTCACTTACCTGTTCCGTTGCTGGCGTCCTCGTCTCCATGGTTGCCGTCTAATTTTCGCCGTCTAATGGCCAAATTAGACGCGCTTGCGCAGTCCGGGTCTTCTTCGTTTCTCAATGGGGCTCCGTGTAACTCCGTGTAGCTCCGCCCCGTCACGTGCTGATTCCAGCCAATCAGGAGGCTGGAATCGGCAATGGACCGCACAGAAGCCCTGCGGTCCACCGAGGGAGAAGATGCCGGCGGCCATCTTCAGCAGGTAAGTAAGAAGTCACCGGAGTGCGGGGATTCAGGTAAGCGCTGTGCTGTGTGCTTTTTTAACCCCTGCATCGGGGTTGTCTCGCGCCGAACAGGGGGGGGGGGGGGGTTTGAAAAAAAAAAAACCCGTTTCGGCGCGGGACAACCCCTTTAAGCGATCCCTAATCCCGAAGTTTGTGTGTCAACTAGTAGAAACTGAGGTGGCTGACTTACCCATCAAAAATGGTCAGTGGCGACAGCGAGGTGTGTTGCGGCCTGCTAGGCCATGCAGAGTGTGATTTGTGCCCCATCTTGCACAAGTGCTGGATCCAAGGAGCTGGAAATAAGTTGATGCTGTAGTCTGCCCCTGAGTGTACAGGTAGGTAAGTGTCAGACCCGAAACCACATTACCATGACAATTAGACATATTTTAAAACATTAAAAGAGCAATTCACACCACTGGGTGCATAGACCACAGCAAACACTTCCAAAGGCAGCTTTTAAGTGGAAACATGTTGGGTTTCTGATCATCACCCTTAAAATGGGTTACGTTTTTTTTTATTTACAATCTATTTATGTACTGGCACTTTATGCATCATTTACATACATATGATTTGGTAATTCATGCATCATAGGATTTGTGAGGAGTGTTTGTTGTTGTCTATCCACCTGCTGGTGTGACTTGGCCTTTTTAACCCCTTAGTGACCAACCTTGTTTGCACCCTAATGACCAGGCCAAATTTTGGAAATTTGACATGTGTCACTTTAGGCCCACTTGCACATGGGCGATGCGATATCGCTGTGAGAAAATCGCAGCAATATCACATTGGTGTTCGGTGCGATAACGCTGCATTTTCTCTCTGCGCTATTGCAATTTTGTGTCGCTACAAAGTCGTACGTGGTGCTCTAAAGTTATGCAACTTTGTGGCACCACATGCAAGGATTTTCGGGGGAGGAAGGGGGGCTTGAAATATAAGCCATACCCCGAAAATAAGCTCTAGCTGCATAAAAAAAACCCACATACATCACCTAAGAAGCGCTGTCAGCTCCGCCGTGTCTTCTCCCCGGTCCCCGGCAGTTGTCTTCAGGCATCTCTTCTGGTCAGGGATTGGAAAATCCATGCTTCCAGGAAGTGCTGCCTCTGATTGGCTGAGCACCACGGCGTGATGCAACTTTTACAGTGGTAAAAGACTACTGTAAAAGCCCTTAAAAAAATAATACATCCCCTAGGAGGCGCTGTCATCTCTGGCGAGTCTGTCCTTTACCTCTGACACTTGTCTTTAGTCTTCCTCCAGCCCTCCCTGGATTGGAGGTTTAAAATCCCTGCCTCCAGGAAAAGCTGGCTGTGATTGGTTCTCGGGCGCCGTGGCTCAGCCAATCAAAGCCAGCACTCTATGAACCAATCACAAGCATTAATCCATGATGGGAGGTGAAACTAACTTTTAAAAAATTTCCCAATGTATAACAGTGATCAAGTGAACAGGGACCACGTATCGTGGCCCCCATGAAATCTCCAGGCTCCCGACTATGTTTAATAGTCAGGAGCAGGGAAATTTTAAATTAACTTGGCAATCCGCGGCTTTTGCGCATGTGTCCACCATTTTGGCGATGGGTGCGTGCGCAGAAGCCGGGGTAAGATCCAGAGATAAATCCAGGGGCCTTAGGTACGTAATTTCATCTTCCCTCACGGATAGAATCTGTAATGGGAGATGAAACTTAAACTTTTTAAACTTTTTTTTTTAATTTTACATAATCGCCGTTATTTATTGGATATTTCCCTGCTCTCAGCCACTCATGCTAGCCAGGAGCAGGGGATTTTAAATCTCCTGGGCTATCAGCCTTCTGCGCATGCGCTTTATGTCTGGCGAGCATGTGCAGAATGCAGCGTCAGGTCCTGTAAGAAATCAGAATACCACAGAGGACGGAGGTGAGTACATTCAGCTCCCCTCATGGATCCAATCTGTGAGGGTAGCTGAAACTTTACCTTTATTTAACTTTTTTTACACTTTTATGCAATTGCTGTTATCCAATGCTCCCAGCAACCCCCAATGACAGCTCTAGACTGTCGGCTACCTCCGGCAGCCAACAGCAGGGAGCTGTTACCCACACAGACCCCGGGGCCTTACGGACGTCGAAAGGCGTCTCAGCGGTCACTAAAGGGTTAATGTTATAGAATATGGCTAATAAAGATTGTCATTATATTGACGCTATGCACATTATTTTGTTTTGCATATATATATATATATCATATAATTATATTTTATAATTGGGCTTGCATTTCCCTTCTAAGTATATAGGTCTATTATTTTCGCTGATGTGTGAGGTTTCAAGTTTTCTGTTACTTTAGACTGTTCACCACTCTAAATTAATTTAGCAGTATGGGAGTACCAAATGTCTAGTTTTTAACTTGTGGTTTTGTTTGTGTTTTTTTAAAATAATTCTGTTTATTCTTTTTTAAATTTATGCAACTTTTTTCTCCTTTATCTTTGTATTCCAATATATATATTTCACTGTGAGGGTTCAACTAATCTCTAAAACATAACTTTTAATAAATACATTTTTTAAAAAAGGCTTGTCAAGCAAGTCTTAGGTGGGACACACACACTTTAACTAATAGTTGTTTCTCATCTCCTGTTCAATTCCCCATACAATTGTCGGCAGTCTTGGTCAAGGAAGACTTCTTTGAGAAAGATTTAGGGCTCCCACCCACTGGCGTTTTTTTCTCCACTGCAATGCGATTCTAAAGTTAAAGTCTTGCATCGCAGTGCAAGAAAAACGCAGCCAGATATCCCAAAATCGCTGGGATATCGCTGTGACATCGCCAGCCTTTTCAATGGGGCCAGCGGCAGCAGCTGTGGCAGAAGTCCGCGGCATGCTATCCCATTGCTTTCAATGGGATCCGCACTGCTGCCGATCCCATTGAAAGCAGTGGTTTCTGACAAGCCCTGCAGAATGATTATTGAAGAAGGGCTTGAAATATAAGCCCTTCCCCGATAATCATAATCTGTGCGGATTGGCTGAGGGCTCAGCCAATGACAGATAGCTCTTAGCTATTCATTTATGAATAGCTAAGATATTGCTATTCATGAATGATTGTGCACAATCCATACCATGAATACATACAGATCAAGAAGGTTTGTAAAGACTTGTATTTTTTTGAGTCTTCCTCAGTTCAAAAAATGAAAAGAGAAAAATCCAATGTGCACCAATGGTGCCTACAGGAAATATTCCTCCCAAATAAGCTGCATAAAGAGAGTTTCTATCTGTCAAAAAAGTGGATAAAAAGTACCTTAGGCGCTCTTTAAGGAACCATGGATGCCATATTAAAATGCTGGTATAACCCACTAGGTTATCACTTTCACTTGCTGCCTTTTTAAGGAGTTGAGCCCCTAGCCTTAGGGGATACAACACACCTGGTCTAGCTCCCCCCTGTATTTTCAAGGGGTTTGGGAAACCATTTTTCATCTGATCCATTCTCTGGATTTCCACCCATCGACTCTACGTGCAAACTAGGACTTGGAGGTGTCAGGTGGAAAGGCTCCCATGCTGATGGGGGGCACTTTCCACCTACACCGGGTAAGTCATATTTTCTCTATATGCTTATTTGAAATCACTGTTTCCATTGGTGTCAGAGAGAAGGACGCTGTCCTTATTGTTTTCTTCTATCTGTCAAAAGACCCCTTGCAATTACACTACTGTTCAAAAGTTTGGGGTCACATTGAAATGTCCTTATTTTTGAAGGGAAAGCACTGTACTTTTCAATGAAGATAACTTTAAACTAGTCCTAACTTTAAACAAATGCACTCTATACATTGCTAATGTGGTAAATGACTATTCTAGCTGCAAATGCCTGTTTTTTTGTGCAATATCTACAAAGGTGAATAGAGGCCCATTTCCAGCAACTATCACTCCAGTGTTCTAATGGTACAATGTGTTTGCTCATTGGCTCAGAAGGCTAATTGATGATTAGAAAACCCTTGTGCAATCATGTTCACACATCTGAAAACAGTCTAGCTCGTTACAGAAGCTACAAAACTGACCTTCCTGTGAGCAGATTGAGTTTCTGGAGCATCACATTTGTGGGGTCAATTAAACGCTCAAAATGGCCAGAAAAAGAGAACTTTCATCTGAAACTCGACAGTCTATTCTTGTTCTTAGAAATGAAGGCTATTCCATGCGAGAAATTGCTAAGAAATTGAAGATTTCCTACAACGGTGTGTACTACTCCCTTCAGAGGACAGCACAAACAGGCTCTAACCAGAGTAGAAAAAGAAGTGGGAGCCCGCGTTGCACAACTAAGCAAGAAGATAAGCACATTAGAGTCTCTAGTTTGAGAAACAGACGCCTCACAGGTACCCAACTGGCATCTTCATTAAATAGTACCCGCAAAACACCAGTGTCAACATCTACAGTGAAGAGGCGGCTGCGGGATTTTGGGCTTCAGGGCAGAGTGGCAAAGAAAAAGCCATATCTGAGACTGGCCAATAAAAGAAAAAAATTAAGATGGGCAAAAGAACACAGACATTGGACAGAGGAAGACTGGAAAAAAGTGTTGTGGACGGATGAATCCAAGTTTGAGGTGTTTGGATCACAAAGAAGAACATTTGTGAAACGCAGAACAAATGAAAAGATGCTGGAAGAATGCCTGACGCCATCTGTTAAGCATGGTGGAGGTAATGTGATGGTCTGGGGTTGCTTTGGTGCTGGTAAGGTGGGAGATTTGTACAGGGTAAAAGGGATTCTGAATAAGGAAGGCTATCACTCCATTTTGCAACGCCATGCCATACCCAGTGGACAGCGCTTGATTGGAACCAATTTCATCCTACAACAGGACAATGACCCTAAACACACCTCCAAATTGTGCAAGAACTATTTACAGCAGAAGCAGGCAGCTGGTATTCTATCGGTAATGGAGTGGCCAGCGCAGTCACCAGATCTGAACCCCATTGAGCTGTTGTGGGAGCAGCTTGACCGTATGGTACGCCAGAAGTGCCCATCCAACCAATCCAACTTGTGGGAGATGCTTCTAGAAGCGTGGGGTGCAATTTCACAAGCTTACCTCAACAAATTAACAGCTAGAATGTCAAAGGTGTGCAATGCTGTAATTGCTGCAAAAGGAGGATTCTTTGACGAAAGCAAAGTTTGATGTAAAAACAATGTTATTTCAAATACAAATCATTATTTCTAACCTTGTCAATGTCTTGACTCTATTTTCTATTCATTTCACAACGCATGGTGGTGAATAAGTGCGACTTTTCATGAAAAACACAAAATTGTTTGGGTGACCCCAAACTTTTGAACGGTAGTGTAGCTGAAAAAACTTCTTATGGACATGCCCAACTTGTTCTTTGGAACCACCAGAGATTAGTCCTATTTTAGACAAAGTATGGACCTGGGTAAAACTAAAAGTGGAATCTGCCAGAATACCTGTTTTTCTTGTCATTTGCATCTAGCCCAGACCACGATAACGACTTATTCCAGTCATGATTTCTCTTCAGACTTTGCTGCAAGACGTTTTAGGAACCGCACTTTACTAGCACCCCAACAACCTCATCTCATGTCTGTAGTGTGACTTGAAGACTGCTGGACAGCAACACAACTTGTCTAGCTTGAAGTAGTTGGAACGGTTTTGCCTAGAAGAATAGGCAAAAATATCAGTGTCTAGGTGTGCTACATTATTAGAGATAACCCAAGAGAGGTGCATATGTGATTGCAGAAAAAATGGCTGCACAAAATATTGACCTTCAGGGGTGAAAACTTATGGACATCAAACTTTTATGTTGTTTGTTTTTTTTTGTCTTAATAAAATAAAATAAATAAATCTTGCTATTTGTTAAGCGCCAACTTATTCCACAACGCTTTCAAGTAATTTTTATTTGTTACCCCCCACCATGCTGGGTATTCATTTTACTGACCGTGGAACAAGTGAGAGGCTGACTCAACGTTGAGTCGGCAACCTGAACCATACAGGGATTGAACCCACAACCTTCAGGTCATGAGCGAGAACTTAGGCCTGCATTACTGCTGCGTTAACACTTTGTGCCACACGAGGCCAATAATTATTTGTGTCACAGAAAAAAATATTTTGCACCTTTCGCAAGCACTGTAGATAGACGGACAGACATAGAAATTCACTAGTCACATTTACAAGCAACCAAATATTTTTTGTCACACTTCATTGAAATCAAACAGCAGTCGGTTCACATTGCGGAGCGCAATCCTGTAGTTTCCAAAAATAAATAACTCTGCTAACAGCTCCTTCCCGATTCTCCGTATGTTGCAGAGTTTATGAAAAATTAACACAGGGAACATGGTTCTATTGCTTTCGTGAATGTCAAGGGAATGTTATCTATCCTACTGCACAAAGAGACACTCTCACGCCTTGTAATGTGCAATAACTGAACAGCTAATGCTTGTGGCATTTCATAAAATATGCAAATGTATGAAATTGTTTGAAATTGTCAAATTAAAAAAAAGGGGGGGTCATGTCAGGAATTTCCATCAATTACCCCGATCATGGTTGTTTTGTTTGGATAATGCTAATTACCCAGCTTGATTTCTATGTTTGGTCTTTGTTGTGTATTTGGTATATTTCATGTTCCTGTGATGCAGTGTAATGAGGCCGCACCATTAATCATCCTTCTATTGTATTAACAGTCTAAGAAATAATCTTCCTCTGGGAAGTAGTTGAATAATAATCTGCCATTGCCAAACGTTCTTTCTAGGAAGACACTAAGGAGTCGAATAGCGAAAGGACAATTAATATGTTTTATGGTGTTTATATCTAAAGACATTGTATAATGGAGGATATTTGTTACATCCATGGCTGGTCATAACTGCTTGGTTGGGGGGGGGGGGCAGCGGCACCAGATGGATGTAGGCTTAGGTCCGCCCGGCCAGATGGTCTTCTTCTTCTTGTGGAGCTCCATGAATTATCCTCCTCCTGGTTCTGTCTCCTCCCCTCTAATGTTCCAAGGGGCTGCTGTCAGACCATTGGCGCCCCTCACAGTACAATTGCTTGGCTTTGCCAATGTATTTATGATATGGGCATGATTTGGGTGCTGAATTTCCATTAGACTGCATCCTGCTGGAATAATTCTGCCCATGTAGAAGCACGCTTAGCGCGGCTTCACATTGGCATATTTGTGCATGTAATTGCACGCATAATACACAGAGAATAGAAGCCATTGCACTACCCTAGACCACAGAGATAGGGATATTAACTTCCAAACTTTCTTAGACCAGGAGGAAAGTTTTATAGTCCAAAAAATAGGGTTTATATGTGGGCCAATAGAGGGGGACTTGACACCTAATTGTTCATACTGTAGAGGACACGGTAGCCGCACTCATCATCCAGGGGGCCGGGGTTGAGGGAGAACGATTGCGCAGCACCCACTCACCAGTGTAGTGAAGAGCGGCTCCTGCAACACTCACAGTCAGCACCCACTGTGGGGAAGGGGTAGCTTACTTAAGTTTTGCACTGTTAGGTAAGCAAGGCTTTGCAAGGCTTAAAGGTTTTAGGGTTACAGTGTGATGCGTTTCTGATGCAACATGTCATGTGGTTATTATATGTGTGATATCATGTGGTGTGTGATGACGCAGCAAGGCACTGCTTGAAAAAGAGCAGCAGAATGTTTGGCCGCGATTATTGGGTGGCACCGTTAGGTGGTAATGGGGTCTACGATGTCAGTGAGTCCTGTGTGCTGAGAACATGGCTCCTATGGAGCAGGAGATGTCGGGACTTTGTATGAGGTAGCATAGTGGTTTGTGCAAGTTACCCCCGTTCTACTGACATTACCTATATTGGGCGTCTCGTAAAGAAAGAACGTAGCTCCTATGGAGGATAAGGGGCGGTATGAAGATAGTGAAACCGGTGTCGGGTATGATGAGAAAAGGCCCAAGAGTCATGTGTCTTGCTGCCGTCGGATTGAGCCAATGCAATGGAAATGTAAGTACCGGTGTGAAATACCAGGTGGTAAAATCTTGTTTTGGGATTTAAACAAGTAATTGGTTACTGTCACTTTAAGAGCAGTTATGCTAAGAAATATCAGTAAACGTTCAACTGCAGCACCCTCCTATGGAGCAAAAATATAATTTCCCCAATTGCTGTTATTTTTAAGTTTTTTTTAAATGCTGCCACCGTGCCCCATCATGTAATCTCCCACCTGGCATTACCCTCTACCCATTACACCAGCTTAGCCCCAATAGAGCAAGTTGCCCCCATAACTGGGGCAAGGGTACGAAACAAGAAAATGAAGCAACATAATAATAACTAATAGATTAATAAACAGCCGCAAACCTTCTTGTTGATGGTTTCCATCTATTAACAAGATCTTGTTCTGTACTGCAGGATCAACAAAGGGTCTCTGTTCTTATGACAAAGTTGATTTGCTGACCACAGAGTCGGTGTTAATCGCTTTAAGCTCTGAGGATTGGTCTTTTATGTATATTTAGTCAATTTGTAAGCCGGTCCTTTTCCCTCCCGCTGCTTAGCAGCACATAATATATGCTAATTAGCATACATAACACTTATTTTTGCATAATTATGTTTTTAACGCTGTACATAACTTTCCACTTGAGCTGTGAGCAAAATCATTGAGTAGCTAGAAACTGTGGCCATGAGCATCCATAGAAAAGCTGAGTATCATTGCCATCCGGACCTTCTATGGCTTCGTTTGATATAGAGTGCCCCACCGAGATGAAGTAAAGCCGCCATTGATATCGTAGTGCTGGAGAAAATTACACCTTGTATTAGTGCCCTTGACCTTCGACTACCCAGAAATTCTTGTCTTGAAGATTTCTAGTTTTTTTTTTCAAGCCGTCAATCAGGTTCAAGTGGAGGATTCGGAGGTTTAACATTTTACTTGACAATTTCGGCCCTTTGAAGCTGATGTTAATGATGACTTGATCTTTGGCTCAGTGTGATTTTTTTTGTTCCAAATGTTCTTTTAGAAATAGTTTCTTTCCATTTTTTTTGTACTTTTTAGGGATTCATCTCTTTTATGTCGTAGACTTCAATGCTCATCTTACCTGCAATATGAATATATGGCGTTTTGATCATGGCTTCCTAAAGAGAAGAGTCTACTAATTTTATGGATGTTTTGATGTACCATATATAGTGGCATAAGGAACCCATGCGGGCATGGTCCAAGAGGCACCATATTGTTTGTCGGAGGAGAAAGATTAGTTTGTTAGTGCCATAGCTCTTTGTCTCATTGTTTGGCTGTAATACTTGTTTAGAACATGACCTGTTAAGTGAGAGGTTTGTATCTTTAAGAGTAGGACGAGGATTCTTTGGCTGTGGCTAGTTCCTGTGGTGTGCAACCTGGATCAGAAAGGGAGCAGTTTGTGCTGGCATCTGATAGAGGAGCCTGGTATTCCAGGGCAAGGAACGCCTAGTTACCCTATGGGCGTGTGCAAGCTCCTACGTATCTGTGCCCTACATGCGAGCAATAGAAAAGGCCAGAGTATTTCCGTACCAACAACGGGACAGGCACCTCTACAGGTATCTCCTGGCACCTAACTCCCATGCTAATGAGAAGAAGCATGCCTAGTAGCCAGTGGGCAGCCTATACACTGCTTGGACAACTATGTGAGTAAAACCCGGATTTCGGAAAAATAATTATATCAGTTTCTACATCAGAGGTTAATAAAGACTGTGATAGAGACTGCTGATTCATCCTTTGTAAAAGAGGACTGTCTCTTCCCTTTTTGTTGCTGTCTGTTCTACGAGGGAAGTTATGGTCAGCCATTTGTTTCTATCTACAGCTCATTCTTGAGCATTAACAATGTCTGGCTTCACCTCATACCTACGAGATTTCTGCAACACAGTCATGCCTCAGGCCTACTACAGAGAACATTGGTCTAAACCCACTCCTGACTAGTAATGCCGATGCTGACTTATGGGCAACCAATAGAATCTACCGTTGAGAGGGTTTTTTTTCCTAGTTGCTGGCAAATGTTTACTACCTCCTGCTAAGCCAAGAGAAGCCGAGGATCAAGGTAGAAGTGACTAGGCTGAGGGTCCAAGCAGGAATCCATTAGTGTATTCTGTGTGATTGCTTCGGTCTAGTAGTGTATCAACTATGGCAAACAACCAAAAGGAGCTATGTTGGAATTTCCTACAGATGGACTATTGTATGTATGGATGTCCAGAGGCAAAGTGGCCAGTCAAACCCCACTGGAGTGTGATGGAATCCTTAAAGGCAGTTAGTCTAAAACCCACTGTCATGGTTGCCACAGGTGACCGACGGCAGGTGGCTTTCACCAGTAAGCAGAGGGACTGTTGCTTGAGGTGTAAAGGTGCAGACTAGTGTGCACCTGGTTGCCAAGTCTTCAAGAGACAAGGAAAAGTCCCTGATTGAATTGGAGGTAGAGTCCTGCTGTGTATTGGTCTGAATTGTGAAAAGGTTTATCAGTTTGTCCATAGAAGCTGCCACATGATAAGAAGAGTCCACAGAGGGGGAAGACCATTCTAAAAAATGTTGGTTCTGTGCAGTATGGACTTAAATAGACTAATGTCAATGCGAAGTCATGTGATGTGCATAATATGTTTGCTTAGCAGGATGGTGCAGTGGAAGCTGCACAATGTGCATTAGCATTTCAGGAAAACATGTCTGAAGAGTGTATTCATAAGAAAGTGCTGTATGAAATTTTGCTTAATGATACTGCCATAGAAGCCTCGGGTTATATGGTTTATGGAATGTCTTGTTCTGTGTATAAAATGTCTATAATTTGTTATAAAGTATTCCCCAATCTGCATGGGTGAATGCAGAGTGTGAACAGGCTGGTACAGGAGGCTCAACCACAGTGAGAATTAGCTCAATAATGCTCCTAGTGGTAGAGCATAAAATAATGAAAGGATTGCATGTAGTCCTAATAGTGAAGGCAAACTAAAGTGAGGTATTCCCAGTATAGTTTCCTGTAAAAGTAATGCAGTTGCTAGTAGCAACCAACTGTCCGTTTGGATTACAGAAAAGAAAAATGTGAAGAAAAAGTGAAGGAAGATTGCTTCTTTTATGACAGTAGATCAACAGTAGGTCCAAAATAGAAATGGGAAGTTGAAAAAGTAATCTGTGAACTAGCATCCAATTGGAGGAGAGGTCAAGAGACAGAAGCTACTGGCAGAAGAGGAAATGGAAAGGATCCTGAATGAAAAGCTGGCTGCCATCAATTAAGTTGCATGATTGAAGACAGAAGCTGAGGTCATCTTAAAGGAGAATGAGCACCTCAGAAGATTAGCTAAACTGCTCAGTGCAAGCAAGATGTTGATGCTGCCCCTGCAAGAGTAAACGAATTGTCTGCACAAAACAATGTGGCTCCGAAGAGAATTAGTGAGCTTGAGCCACAGATAGGTGAACTATAGGAAGACCTGAAATCAGAGAGAGCTGCTCGCATCAAGGCAAAAGAGCAAAATAGGGATTTGGGAGAAGTACATGAAGCCCAAGTCCAAGAACTTAGGCAGAAACATGCTCAAGCTGTGGAAGACCTAACCAAACGCCTAGAGCACATGTGTCAAACACAAGGCCCGCGGGCCGAATCCGGCCCGCTGCCTTGTGTTATGTGGCCCGCGGCGTGCCGACGGCCGCTCACCACTGTAGTGATTACCAGCTGGGGTGCCGCAGCTCCCCGCTGGTAATCACACTGATAGCGCTGATCCCTTCTCCCCCGAGTCCCCTGCTCTTCAGTTCCGCAGGAGAGGACTCAGGGAGGAAGCGTGCCGTGCTGCTCACTGATGTCAGTGCACACCCGGACGCATATGAACTTTTTCCACAAGACTTCTGCACTTGTCAGCAATTCCAGCAATCTGATTGGGGAATCAGCCAACCCAGAGAACCAAACAACCAATCAGGTTGCTGGAATTGCTCAATAGTGCAGAAGTCTTGTGGGAAAAGTTCATATGCCACCCGGGCTCAGCACGATCCGAGGAGGAACGGTGCTGACAGCAAGGAGGAGGTAAGCACATGGCTGGGGAAGGGGGAAGTTAATATTGCTGCTGGGGGGTGAGGGTTAATATTGTTGTTGCTGGGAGAAGGTTAATAATGCTGATTGCTGCCGGGGCTGAGGGAGTTAATATTGCTGGTGTGTTGGGGGGTGGGGGTTAAATTGTTGCTGGCAGGGGGTTAATATTGCTGCGGGGGTCGGGTGGGGTGGTAATATTGCTGGTGGGGGTTAATATTGCTGCTGGGAGGGGGTTAATATTGTTGCTGGCAGGGGGTTAATATTGTTGCTGGCAGGGGGTTAATATTGCTGCTGGGTTGGGAAGGGGAGGAGGGGGGGGGGTGTTAATATTGCTGCTGGGTGGGTGGGGGTTAATACTGTTGCTGGGAGGGGGTTAATATTGGTGCAGGGGGGAGGGGTTAATATTGCTGGTGGGGGTTAATGTTGCTGTGTGGGGGGGTTAATATTGTTGCTGGGAGTGGGTAATATTGCTGCTGGGAGGGAGTAATATTACTGTAGGGGTCGCTATTACTACTGGGGCCACTGTGGGGATCGCTATTACTAACTGGTCTACTGTGGGGGTCAATATT
Organism: Eleutherodactylus coqui; assembly: GCF_035609145.1. Classification (NCBI taxonomy): domain Eukaryota; kingdom Metazoa; phylum Chordata; class Amphibia; order Anura; family Eleutherodactylidae; genus Eleutherodactylus; species Eleutherodactylus coqui. Next base: position 36,871,536 of record NC_089843.1, read on the forward strand.
TTTACTGGGGCCACTATCAGAGTCACTATTACTACTGCGACCACTATGGGGGTCACTATTAGGGCTCGTTCACACGGGCGTAATTGCATTTCGGTCGCACAAATACGCTACGTATTTGCGCAATCGAAAATCGCTTATGCCTGCGTATTTGGGCACGCAGAAAAGAACGCAGATGGGCCCCTGAGATGGTGCGCAAATATGCATTGAATACATAGGCTTCCTGCGCATTCACCACGTATTTGCGCGGCCCATTCACTTCAATGGCCTATCGGGGTGCGTAGTTTGAAACAATATAGGTCATGCTGTGTGAGAATATACATCATGTGAATGAAATCATTGACATCAATGGCTTCTGTTCTCTGCATATTATGTACGCAAATACGCTGGTGTGAACGAGCCCTTACTGTACTGTCTTATAATCGGCCCTTTGAAGTTCACCAAAAACCTGATGTGGCCCCTGGTGAAAATGAGTTTGACACCCCTGGCCTAGAGCAATCTGAAAAGCTGAAAGAAAACTTGAAAAAGGTAAAACAGGCTCTGGAAAGTGAGTTAAATGAGTGGACCAATAGGGTAAAGGTGCTTTTGCAAGGCAAGATTGACTATGTACACAAGAGTAAAGGGTAGAGACTCAACTTCAAGAGCTACAAGTAAAAATTACAGAAGGTGACAGATTACAGGCAGAGCTGTCTGAGAAGGCGAACAAACTGCAGGTGGAATTGGAAGCTCAGATTCAAGATTATCAGAAATGTTTGCAAGAAGAAACCTATCAGAAGCTTGGCCTTAGTACCAGGTTGCAGCAAATGAAAAGTGAGAGGAATGCGTTACTTGATCAACTAGAGGAAGATGAAGAAACCAAGAAAAACATATCAAAGCCGATTTCAACACTTCAGGCTCAGGTGGCGGTTATGAAAAACAAAATGGAGGAGAATACTGCATCCTTGGACTGTTGAAGAGCAAAAGAGAAAAAAATTTCAAAGAATTAGAAGCTACAAATCAATGATATGAAGAAAAAGCAGCTGTTTATGGCAAATCAGAGAAGACTAAAACTAGACTTCAGCAGGAATTAGAATATATCAGTGTGAAGCTTGATCACCAACGTCAGATTGTGTCCAACTCGGAGCAACAGAAGAAGTTTGATCAGTTGCTTGGTGAGAGGTGAGAAAAACATTTCTGCTAAATATGCCGACAACGTGACCGTGCTGAAGCAGAACCTTGTGAAAAAGTAACCAAATTGCTCTCCTGGGCACGCACCCTGAAAGAGGCCCCTGAAATGAAGTTTGAAGTCCTAAAGGAGTTGTTCGGCCAAGCAGAGTGAAACTTTTCTATAATAAGAATGCTTTCTTTTCAATAACCATTTTAAAACACCGCACACATGGGTTCAAAACACAATGCGTATTACCTGTTCTGTTTATTTCCTACTTTGTAAACTGATATAGCAAGCAGATTTCAAAGACAGCGCCATTGTGCTGCAATCCCACAATGCCCTGCACCCCGCACCCCTCTGTTTGTGCGCTCCCAATGACGGCAGGATGCATTGAACTCATTGGCAGTTTCTCCTGTCCCCGCACAGCTTCCGCCCGCTCTAATTTCCCTGTACAGTTCGGGACGTTCTCCTGCTCCCGCACACTTCCCTCCCATTCTACTTTCCGCTGAATGGGACGTTCTCCTGCTCCCACCCATTCTAGTTTCACTGTGTTGACGTCTGCTGAGCTGTGTATCTAAACTGCTCAGGGGTGATACTATCTGCTGAGTTGCTGTATTGATACAGCATCTTTGAAGACAGTATCACAATATCACACCTGAGTACTTCCCCCCTACGCGGATTAGATCCACTACCCCCCCCCCCCCCTCACAGTCGGATGAGATACACCACCACCCCACTCGGCTTAAATACACCACCACCCAGGATCGCCTTAGATACAGCAGCTTAGCAGATGTATTATATGATCAGATTAGATACAGTGACTCAGCAGTTGTATCACACAAGATCGGCTTAGATACATTGGCTCAGCAGACAGTATCACACATGGTAGGTGCCCCATTGCAGAGAAGCCACACAGCTATGTAGCAGAGCTCAGCTGCCAAATTGCAGAGAAACCACATAGCTGCCGCATTGCAGAGAAGCCAAACAGATATGTCCACCTATATTGACCCCAGGAGTGACAGTGACGCCTGCATTGGCCTCAGGAGTGACAGTGACCCCTATTTTGTCCCTGGGAGTTACAGCCACCTCCACAGGGGCCCCAGGAGTGATAGTGTCTGCCATAGTGGCCGCAGAACAGACAGTGTTCCCCATGGTGGCTGCAGTAGTAATAGTGGCTCCCAAAACTGGCCACAGTAATAATAGTGACTCCCCCCCCCCCCCCCACATGGGCAGCAGTAGTAAAATAGACCCCCATAGTAGTCGCAGTAGTAATACAGACCACGATATTAGCCCAAGTTGTAACACAGACCCCCATAGTACCCACAGTAGTACTACAGACCCCCATAATAGACGCACTAGTAATACAGACCCCCAATAGTTGCCCCAATAGTACTGCAGACCCATCGTGTCCACGGTAGTAATGCAGGCCCCTGATAGTTGCCCCAGTAGTAATGCAGACCTCCATAGTGGCCATGGTAGTAATACAGACCCCCTCAATAGTTGCCTCAGTAGCAATACAGACCCCCAGTAGTTGCCCCAGTAGTAATACAGCCCCCCCAATAGTTGCCACCGTAGTAATGCAGACCCCACAGTGGCCACGGTAGTAATTCAGACCCCCACAATAGCTGCCCCAGTAGTAATACAGACTCCCAATAGTTGTCCCAGTAGTAATACAGACCCCACAACAGTCATCCCAGTAGTAATGCAGACTCCATAGTGGCCACGGTAGTAATTCAGACCCCCTAATAGTTGCACCAGTAGTAATAGTGACCCCCCCCCCAGTCCAAAGTGGCAGCACTAATAATAGTGACCATCAATACTACCCCCAGTAGTAATAGTGACTCCCATCCCCCACCCCCACTTACCCTTCAGCTGAGGGCAGTTGCCAGGTAAATGCTGCTATGGATCGGCTTCAGCTCTGGAAATCAGCGATAGCAGGCAGACAATGATGAAGCCATAGCCATGAAGTGAATGGACTGTGCATGCTCACTCACTGACTTTGTCCCCCTCCTCTGCCTTGCATTCTGCAAATACATACATCTAACATCCTCAGGTGACTATAAAATGATACACAAAATACAATACATTTTCCAGACAGGACTAGACATACCAAACATTAACCCTCTCATTCATATGGATCAGTCCTGCAACCATTCAATCAGACATAAATCTGACACACTCCACAAACAAGACACTGACAAGACAATGGCACGAGACAGACATATAACATTATGGAGGAGCCCTACTAACTCTGGGCCACTAGAAAAGCTGAAGAACATTTGAAGCAGAAAGAGCTGGAAGAAACAGGCCAAAAAAGATGAGTTCAGCCAAAAGGAAAGGGAGTTGTTAGCGAAAATGAGAGAGCTGGAGGAAATGTATATTGGACAACTGCAAGAAAATCTCTTGAGAGCAACCCAAGAGAGGAGCTTATCTGTAGAACAGAAGGCAAAAAAAGCAGAAAATCAGTGAGGAACATGTTGACGTTCCTACTGTGTAAGATGCATACACTGAAGAAAATGTTAGGTCATTGAGACAATGCAAGATAAAGAGGGTTGCCTAATTTCGTAGAACATGAAGAGTGTTGTAGAGAAAGTCTGACATGTAGAGTTTCCCGAGTGTGGAGCGTTGACCCTGGAGGGTTAGGTGCTGTGTAGAGATGAGCGAGTATACTCGCTAAGGCTAACTACTCGAGCGAGTAGTGCCTTAGCCGAGTATCCTCCCGCTCATCTGTAAAGATTCGTCTGCCGGTGCGGGTGACAGGTGAGTTGCCGCGGTGAGCAGTGAGGAGCCGGGGGGAGAGAGGGAGAGAGAGATCTCCCCTCCGTTCCTCCCCGCTCTCCCCCGCCGCTCCCCGCCCACCGCCGGCCCCCAAGTCTTTCGAGACGAGCGGGAGGATACTCAGCTAAGGCACTACTCCCTCAAGTAGTTAGCCTTAGTGAGTATACTCGCTAATCTCTAGTGCTGTGATTAGGCCTATGGCCTTTATCAGAGGGAAGAGGGTGAGGAATATGTGTCAAGGCAATACACAGAATGGCCTGTAGACGGCTGTAAAAGCAGGTATTCTGTGAACTAATCAGCAGGGACAGCTGTATGGGTGTGTTTGGAGGAGTTAAAACCTCCAGGCACACTGAGCACTGGGGCTGCTGTTTAACGAGGCTGGAAGCCATGATCCTGGCGGGGGTTGATAGCACCTAGGATGACACCCTGTTTGGGTAACCAATGTGATAGACTTTGTATTTGAGACACTAGGCCTGATATACCGTAGCTAGCACAAGATACCCTGAGTTATTTAGTGGCCAGAGATATTTGTCATAAATGTGTGTACTGTGACTGTAGCAGTGTGAAGATCATGTTACTTTTACTGCCTGTTATGTTACCAAAATAAATGGACTTCCTGAGTTTTACAACAAATTCTGGCCTGGACATGGGTGACTGAGGTGCAACTACCCATCTAGGTGGAGGACAGATGGTGTTCCCAAGAGCCCAATAACCCATACGTTGCCACTAGATATTGAGAGAGAAATAGATGTAGATAGACCTTTTTTGGAGGCGAGGGGTTTGAGGGGAAAACATGTCTTGAGCTTGTTTATTTGATCATTTAAGACTCTTTAAGACACCCCTGGCTTAAGGGACGCAGCAATCTATTAGAAAGTTATGAATGAGCCATAGCCTGAATGAAAATTTGTGGGGGTAGTGGTGAGGATGCTGAACTTTTGCAACAGGATTCATGAACTTTTAGCTACACTTCTAAATATGGATTATCAGATGCACAGTTGAGTCACGTTATTATGACCACCTTCAACTTTTGACATTGGCAAAGCACTAGGTGCCATTGAAAGGTGAACGTCAGCTATGAAGGTACGCGAGGGCCAACTGAAACACTGCAGGGGAGCAGCTCACCATGAAAATGAACCAGGGGGCTACCAGATATGTGTATAAAACAACAGTTCAGTGGACACTACTGCATATGAGGCTCTGAAGCAGATGGATGGTCACTACATCTATGCTAACAGAGGCATATGGGAAGAGAAGGTTTCAGTTTGCACAGCAGTATCGGAATTGGACCACCGCTGATTGGCAAAGGGTTGCCTTCTGCAATGAGGCACAAATTTTTGGATGGACATATCCAAGAACAAACACTCGGCAACCATTGCTGAAACAAACGAAAGCTGGTGGCAGCAGCGTTATGATCTGGACAATCTCTGGGCCGCTCATCCATGTGGAAGGCACTCTGAATCGATCTGGTTATGAATATATCCTAGCGGATTATGTCTACCCATACGTACTGTTTGTCTTCCCTGGGGCAGATGGGACCTTCAAGCAAGACAATGTGACATCTCATATGGCTAGAAATGTCTGACAGTGGTTGTAAGAGTATGATCAAGATTTCCAAGTATTTCTTTGAGCCCCTAATTTTCCAGACTTGAACCCAATTGCACATCTGTGGGACCACCTCAGTCGTCGTGTTTGCTCTGTGGATCCTGCCCCACGCACCCTCTAGCAATTGTGGGATGCAGTCAGCATGGCTCCAGAAACCCAAGACCACCTACTAGCCCCTTACTGAGTCACCCCCGGCTTGTCTAGCTGCTGTCTATGCGGCGCACGGTGGTTACTCTGGATATTAGCTGGTGGTCATAATAATGTGACTCAACTATATAAAACAAAATTAAAGAAAAAATGTTTATTAGAATAACAACCAATTTTAAATAATGTCATTCTCTGATGATACATTCCTTTTAAGCTCTACTTGTCTAAAGGCCACATTTACATGCGGGAGCATTCAAAAAGCTTTCAGCATAAATTCAAAAAGCAAGTGGGTTTAACTCTAGCTGTATTTATACTGAAGCGCTTGTTCTAGCAGGGCATTATTTGGACCAATTAAAATTTTCCCCTCAATGTATGTGAAGCCTGCCAAAAATTTTGGCAGTCAAACATAATCCATCACACGGTCATTGCAATACAGTGTTATGTTGTATTGCACCTGCCCACCAGGAAATTACCTCTCCCAACCATTATCACAATAGGTCTCACAGCAGGGCAGATAGGGATGCCAGGTGACACATGTGATGTGTATGACATCCTAGCTAACCAAAACTAAAGGAGCTCCATCTAACGCGCTCATTATTGGCCCTGTGCCAGTTACAGCTATTGCTATTATCTTATGTTTGTTTGCTACCTACTTGTTGTAAACGGGCTACTCCGACTAGTCTTCAGATTCTCCACTGTACCTCTGTAAGGATCTAACCTGAAGGGTTAAATCATTGTCCTGGTGATGGACTGTTAGTTGCGCTATAAATTGGCGAAAAAACTACTGTGTGCATCAAAATTTCAGCACTGTAGAATGGAGCATGCTCGGTGGGAACTTTCGAGACAGATGATGTCAGCAATATAAAAGGTCATGGAGCTGCGTCACAGCTAGGAGTATCATACAGTGAGAGTTCAGAAGAGCCGAATTGCTGTCAATATGGAACTGGAGGTGCAATAATTTGCAGAGTAAATCATAGTCTACACAGTGAGAGGTGCACAAAACCCTATTGGAAACTAAAGAACAAGGGCTGCCAGAGTGTAAAGCATGAGGCACTTAGAGTAATTGACATCCTCCTGCTGTGGGAGCCATTAAAATGGTCTGTGACCACAAGAGGATATGGGACAATCAGTGGTGCTGAAGGAGACTGATTGGAAAAAAGTTCTGAAGTGCAGCAAGAACTCCTGGAAACCATGGCAGAGGAATGCTTCTGATGCCGGATGAGCCTGGGTTGGTCAAAGTCAGCACTCCCAGGCAACATTTGTAAGTGAGGCTGGCCTCGAATTGATCGTAGGTGTGCACACCATTAGAGACACTGAAAACTAATGAACAGGGCTTCTGTTCATGATGATAACTGTTCAAATACTTGTATCTATGAACTGTGATGAGGTCACAGAAAAGTGAGGTGTTATCAAAGTGACATATTGGTTAATGTTTGAATGCTATGTTTTACATGGTCTGTGCTGTTAATAACAGAGCATCAAACCCTTAAATAACAGACTGTGTCAATTATATTACTGTTTAACAGTACTTATCTCCTGTTAGAATTAGTGATACTTGTTTCCGTATTATTTATTGTGCCTAACATATTATTGATTCTAGGACTTGGGAAAACCTATGGACAAAATTAAACAGTTTGCTCGTTATTAGTACATTACTCATTTTCATTTCCTTGTTCACAAAAAAAGGTTACAGATTTTTATAACTCCTTCTGCTGCATCGTATCCTTAATCTGTGTCATTATAACACCTATCTATGACACCACATCCTACCTGGCTTCCTTCAAATGACTTTAGAAGAAAACACAGGTTGAATTTAGGGCAAGCCAAGTTGAATCATTCCCAGGAAATCGTAGAAAGCAGATCGTAATAACTCCAATTCTAATCCATTGTAAGGAGGGAATGTGTTTTCCTGTAAGTATGTTGCATATTCTGTTATTGCATTGTACTGTGATGTTCTGGAGTACTAAGGCTTTAAGAGGGGTGGTAAGAAGTGCGGGTCTCTGAGCAAGAAAGCCAACCGGAACCGAGTGTGCAGCTATGGTGTGGTTAGAGGAGCTTGAGATGATCTCTTGTTAGAAACTGCAGGAAAGCACAAAATGCTCTACAGACATGGTCTCTGTTGCAGCCGTGCTGAGGCCTGCACTTTGCCTGCAGGCCAGACCAGGTTTTGGGTGTGCCCTTGCTTCTCCGGGAGCTGAGGGGTGTGGTAGCTGCAGGAGGAAGGTCAGTCAGCACCTGGTGCTGAGTAGCCTGGCTCCTATTTAAGCAGGGCCAGCACTATCTCCTGTGCTAGTCAATCACTTCAGTTGCATTTTGGACAGCGACAGAGCAACACAGCTTGGCGGAAGCTCTCCTTGCAAGCTGTGTTGCTCTGTCGCTGTCCAAAATGCAACTGAAGTGATTGACCAGCACAGGAGATAGTGCTGGCCCTGTTTAAATAGGAGCCAGGCTACTCAGCACCAGGTGCTGACTGACCTTCCCCCTGCAGCTACCACACCCCTCAGCTCCCAGAGAAGCAAGGGCACACCCAAAACCTGGTCTGGCCTGCAGGCAAGGTGCAGGCCTCAGCACGGCTGCAACAGTCTCCTTGGGGAAGAAAAAGATGCAGCCAGAGCAAGCCACAGAGACATATGCCTCCTTAGTCTCCTCCCTCCTGCCCAACCATGTTAGTTTGTTACTGAAACAAAATAGACTCTTATCCCCAGTAACCGGGCAAGGACTTTTGTTAATCCTGATAGACAGGCAATGACCTTAAAACTAAAACTGCTAAAGCAGATTCACATGGATTCATTTGATCCCGGAATAGGAATTTCTATAGTTAAACTGTTAAGATCCTCAATTACAGGTTGTTGCAAGCACAGAGTCTCCATCCCATGGCCACCAACAGGGTCATTTCTGGGAACTATCCTCTAATGCACTGGTATAGCCGGAGTCTGGACTTGAATCCCTACTAGCACCCTTACCTACCTACGAGGCCACAATGGAGATGGAACAGTTTGTTATGCATCAGGCTGACTCCAAGTTATCTCTGAAAAACCATGGAAAGCCCGAGCACAATGCCCATGCCATCTCATGGAATAACCAACTATGGCCAAGCATAGCCACATCGATCCCTTCAAACCTAGACATTCATATTCTGTTAACTTGATCGGAGAGTTGCCAGAAGAGGCTCCCTACCCTGTGAAGTCCATAAATGCTAATAGAGATACCATACCAAGACCCTATCTGGTCAATCACTGCCACAAGAAACGGCATCTAAGGTGAAACCTGCGCCACGTATAATCCTAAATTTTACTGTTACTTGAACATTTCTCAAGATTAAGAAAATAATGAGCACTTAGCTCCGTAATCAATTAAGCATACCCAGGGATTAATCATACATGCCATGTCCCTGGGTGATTATGAACTGATGATCTGGAGCCAGTTGTTTCTATGCTAAAGGCAATTCCTGCAGCTTTCTAATCACGCTAACGCCACATGGTCTGATTGCTTTCATGGCCGGTTTACCAAAGGTTTTCCTCGGCATGATGAAGGATTGTAATAAATGGCTTGGCCTGGATGGCCTAAGCTCATTTATAGCAAAACTGAATGCATTAAACTAAGAATCACTGGGTCTCATAGTAATTCTGGCGCAGCTATCGGACTCTGATATCTACTAACTGCAATAAGATGTGCGGTGATTGCAGTTCATTTAGTGCAACGTTAAGAAAAAGGCTATAGCCTAGAAGTGCTGACATGAAGCAAAGAAGACCCAGGACACCAGAGCAAGCTGTGAATTCTTCTCTCTCTCCCGGCTTTATAGTTTACCGCACTATAAAATATGATTCTGATCAGCAGAGTTCATTGCAGAAACAGAGCTGAAGTGATATGAGAAGTACTGCAAATGGTACTGCATACAGACTGAAGGTTCACCTATAGCGATCCAATCACTCATAGACACCTATTAGCCAAATTACCGGCAATCAAGAATGATAATGCTAAACAGAAGTGGATGGAGAAAGAACCAAATGGTTAGTTATTTTTTGCTTAGCTGTCTTTTCAGGTCTAATTTTATGTTATAACTATGCTTATGGTCACTTTGATGGAGTCAACCTCTCCACTCCTAAGCCACTTTTTGTATTTTTTCACTTTTGTTTTCACCTGCCCACTTTCAGAAATGTATTGATTTTCCCCCTAACATAACCATTTGGGGCATTTTTGCGGGACAAGTCGTATTTTTCAATGATAACATTTAATGTACGGAAAAACGTAAAAAAATTGTAAGTGGGGTGAATTGAATAAAAAAGCAATTTTTTCATTTTTGGGAGAATCTTGATTCTACAGAGCACACTGTGTGGCAAAATGACATGTTACATTTATTGTGTGAGTCAGTACAATTATGATGATGCCACATTTATATCGTTTTTACTTTGTTTTACTACTTCTAGTAAAAAATAAAATATCTACAAAAAATGAGCTTTTTTTCGCCATCTTCTGACCATCTTAACTATGTTGATGCATCTGCGTGAGGGCTTGTTTTTTTGTGGCACATCCTATTTTGGCTCCTTTTTGGGCTATATACAACTTTTTGTTCACTTTTTAGAACATTTTTTTTATTGGTGATGGGGTGGTCCTGGTGTTGCGTAATTTTTTTTTCTGATGCATATCCACCTTGTGAGATAAGTAATGTATTATTTCAATAGATTGGACTTTTATGGATGCAGCTAATCCAAATATGTTTTTTTTACTTTCTTATGTTAAAAATGGGAAAAGAGGTTTTTATAGTTATGTTGTTAAATAATTTAAAAAGGCGACTTGAACTAACAGTCATCTCATCGCTTATACAATATTCTGCCCTATTTCTGTATACTTGCTAACCATGTTGCTGCAACAGGGGACAGTGCTTTAGTCTATGACTTGTCGGAGTGGTTGGAGCCTCTTGCTCTTCAATGGAGGAACCAGCAGGCCCCCTTCCTTTACAGGCACAGTAGGCATTGTATGTCCCTCAAAAAACATTATGGATAGCCCCATTTGGCTGGAAACTTCAATTTTCAACTTGAAATCCATTAGCTCATGTCAAATATCAGACTGCGAGGGAAGTAGAACATGACATTGACTTTACACAACCCATGTAAACTAATACGATGGACTATTCCTTATCTCTACAAACACTACACCATTCTTTATATACTGTATATCTATGAGTATTGCAATTCTTGCAGGAATTTTTCCCCCCAGACTCTTTATTACCATCTGCATCCATAACTTCTTCTTCATGCCCCCTCCCAATTTTCCCATCTATATTTCTAATTTTGCTGAGCACAATCTGTTGGATCTCATGGGAAAGATAAGGTTAACTTCTTTAGGGAAATACCAGTGTTGTTATCAGAGAACATGACTTGTGAGATATACGGAGAGGTTAGGATTTACGTCTGGTTAGCTGCTATGTAATTATTTATTAATAAATTCTTCCTTAGGATCTGAACATCTTGTGCCTACACTGTAAATTATTTCTTAGATGTGTAGAGTAGGCTGGGAGTTCTTGCAACTGATATGAAAGATTCTCACTTTGGTTTCGAGCTAAATGGTTGTAAGCTAAACTCTCCGGCTGACAGTCAAATCGAGCAGACACTTTGAAAAGTAATCAATGTAGTAGAGTCGAATTTGCCAATTAACTTTTGGACCTTTTGATAATGCATTGTGCAGGGCTGAATTTATAGACATTGGGGCAATTGTTTTTCTTTGAACTCCAAATCTTTAATAAGATACAGATAGATAGAGAGATAAATATTTAGACCAATTACCTCGTTCAGGAGTAAAAACATCTATGACCCATCGAGGCATGGACTCCACAAGACCTCTGAAAGTATCCTGTGGTATCTGTGTAAGAAGGTGGTGCATAGCCCCAAAGTTTTATTGTGATATTAAATATATTTGTACTGTCTTTTTGCAAAGAGTATGTTGAAAGCAACGTTTGGGTCAAGAACAGTACCTTCTGGGTGCTGGGTAACATAGTAAGTGTGATGTTCATCCTGGACTGCCAACAGAAACTTGAGGTCCTTGGTACAAAGGCAGCCAGAACGGATGTGTAAGTTTGTTATACTGGTGACTAGACACAGGGTGAACAGAAATAATAGGGAATGAACAGAGCAGGGCACTCTGAACCAGTCAGACTGAACCCACCTCGCAGGGGAGCACCCGTCTCGAAAGGAAGGACCCCACTTATTCTACGAGGACAGGTCGGGGGTCTGAGGGGATCCGGAGTACTGACAACCCAGGAGCAAACAGAGACTCACAATATCTAAAAGACAAGAACAACAGAAAATCAGACAAACAGATACAGAGAACAAATCTGTATCACAGGAGCCAGACACACAGGAGCTGTGAGCAGGATGACTGCTCAGGGAACACTGAGAATAACCAGCAGCTCCCAGACAGGAAGAGCTGGATTATAGAGGGAAGAAGAAAAAGCTGACTGGCTAAGAGAACTGTCAATCACCAGCCACACCTCACTGTAACGGGGACGAATCTATAGTGGAAATAGAATTGGTTTAAGGAGAGTTTTTATCTTCAGACCGGCTTTTATGGCTAGCTGAGAACTAATCACATTAATGTCCAACCCACTATCCAGACAAATACTGACATGATGTTTTTAGCGGAAATTACTTCAGCTTGGAAAGTTTGCCTGGACTTAGCCAACCAAGCTATTTGTGGATCCCGACGAATTACTGGTTGCTTGTTCCTGGGTCTCACTAGACAGCTACGAATAAAGTGCTCATCTTGCCCACAATAGAAGTACAAACCCTTCTTTAGACGAATATCCCTACGTTCTTTATAAATAGAAACTGTCATTATCTCCATTGGTTCATCCAAAACCTCTTCGGGGAACATAGACGATGAGGAGGGAGACTCAAACACTGTTTTTCACTTTCTTTCTCGCAGACGGCGATCAATCCTAATCGCCAATGCCATAGCATCCTCCAGCATGCAAGGTGTAGCATACTGAACCATTGCATTCTTCACCTTGCATGACAGACTAAAACAGAACTGGCTTCTCAAAGCTGTCTCGTTCCACTGCATTTCTTTCGGCCAACACCGAAGTTCTGTGTAATAGTCCTCAACTGGGCAACTGTTTTGTAGTATCATGCAGATTTTACTTTCAGCAAGGGCCACATGATCCAGATCATCATAGAGCAGGCCTAGCACTGAGAAACAACTGTCCACTGCAGACAGAGTGGACACTGTAGACAGAGCAGATGAGGCGGGGGAAAGAGAATGCACCCAGGCCTGAGGGTCTCCCTGTAACCGAGAGATTATAATGCCTACCCTCTGGATCTCATTCCCTGAGGAAATTGGCCTCAAACGAAAATATAACTTGCAAGCTTCCCGAGATGAAAAAAACATTTGCCAGAAAAAGGTCTGGTAACTCAAGCCTTGGTTCAGACTGTGCAGACACATCAAATGATGCAGGTAAAGACTTAATGGCAGACAGCTGATTCATAATGTCTACCATTTGTTACGACAGTGCTAGCACCTGCTGAACCAGAGCTTGCATTGGATCCTGTACAGATATGGCAATAACCTGATTCGTGAGTGTCTGAACAGGATCCATACTGCATCTAGCGCAATTTTTGGGGGCTGATTATTATGTACGCTCATCCTGGACTGCCAACAGAAACCTGAGGTCCCTTGGTACAAGGGCAGCCAGAACGGATGTGTACGTTTGTTATATTGGTGGCTAGACACAGGGTGAAGAAAAATAAGAGGGAATGAACAGAACACGGCACTCTGAACCCGTCAGACTGAACCCACCTCGCAGCTGAGCACTCGTCCCGAAAAGGACAACCCTACTTCTTCTACAAGGACAGGTCGGGGGTCTGAGGGGAACCAGAGTTCTGACAAACCAGGAACAAACAGAGACTCACGATAACTAAAAGACAAGAACAACAGAAAATCAGACAAACAGATACAGAGAACAAATCCGTATCACAGGAGCCAGACACACAGGAGCTGTGAGCAGGATGACTGCTCAGGGAACACTGAGAATAAACAGTAACTCCCAGTCAGAAAGAGCTGCATTATATAGGGACGAGTGAGAAGCTAACTGTATGACAGAACTTTCCATCAGCAGCCACACCTCACTGACAGCTGCAGGACTAATTAACCTGAACTAGTACACACAGGAGATGTTAACTCTAACTAGTCAGGATAGAATGCACAGAAACAAAGGTGTGCTGGCAAAGACTTGACCATGTGCTAGCTGTAACGTGACAGTATGTAAGGCTGGAAAAAGTCATATGTCCATGCAGTTAAGCCTATTGCAACCCAATGTTGATCCAGAGAAATGCAAAAAAAAAACATGAGATAGAAGCCAATTTTCCACATTTAAGGGAAAAATTCTGTCCTGACTCCAATATGGCAATAAGAATAATCCCTGGATCAACAATATTTTAGGGCAACCCACATCTGGAGCAACATGCCAAAAGTACTCACTGTCCTGGAAACCTGGGAATGGTAAAAAATTTGGGACAGTGCCCACGTGCTGGCAGATTAAGGGTAAACCAGTTTAAGTCAGTGTGTAGTGAGTATTGCGAGTGTAAGCCCAAGACCTATTAGTAGCATGAGAGGCAGGCATGACTTCCTGACTCCACAGAGTGTGCCCCACCAGTGCACAGAGAGAAAAGCCATGCATCGTTGAATAAAGTTCTATTAAAAGTTAACAATAGATGTGGGCCAGAGCAGAGGTGGAAAGATGATGTGGGCAGATAAAGTGGATGCCAGGCACCTTGAGCAGGACACTGCATCACCCGACACAGGTAGGCCCGTGACTCCCCAAGGACTATGCCACCTGCCCACTGGTCCTGAGCCTGGGGTGATGGACTCTGCCGTAGTGTCCCGTTCCACATATGGCACAAGGTGTTAACAGCAGATCCTACAAGCTTTAAAGATGTGAGGGGTGGCTTCCATGAATCGGAGTTGTTGCTCGTGAAGGTGGGTACTTGTCTGTACAATGATTAAATAGGTGCAATGTGTATATGAATGCCAAGATCAAAGTGCCCAGCAGAACATTGTCCATACTTCTGTATGGACTAAGGTCCCCAAACTTTTTTATGTTGTGCACTACATTTAACTTTGAGTGAAGATCAGGAGCAACAGTGAACTAAAAAATTAAGATGTAAGATGTACAGTGGTGCCTTGGGTTGAGTTTAATTTGTTCCGTGACGGAGCTCATAACCCAAAACACTCGTAAATCAAATCAATTTTCCCCATTGAAACAAATGGAAAAGCCATTAATCTGTTCCGGATCGCGAAGCTCTCCCACTGATTTCAGTGGGGATGGGTTGCCCTATTGAAAGCTATAGGATGCAGGCACCCCCGCAGTGATTTTTGGGGAAGGCCTTTAATTATAAGTCCTTCCCTGAAAATCATCCCTAACTGTAGTAAAAAAATAAAAAAATATATATACAGACCTGTCTGCCGGGCCTCAGGCACTTAGCCCCGGCAGCGTTGGACAAATGAGTATATATTTTTTCCTACAGCTAGGGATGTTTCTAAGGGAAGGGCTTATGATCAAAGTCCTTCCCTGAAAATCCCTGCAGGGGTTGCCGGCAGGCCATTGCTTTCAATGGGGTCACTGGCAGCAGCGGTGGCTCCATTGAGAGCAAGGCTTGTAACCCAAGTTTTTGCTCTTAAATCAGAGCAATAATTTGGGAGAGATCCTGCTCTCAAGTCAAAAAGCTTGTAAGCTGAGGCACTCCTAACCCAAGGTATCACTGTATTAAATATGAGTAAATAAGAAATCACAAATGTGTGAACATTTGTGGACAAATATTTCAGAGTGATT
This sequence comes from Eleutherodactylus coqui, assembly GCF_035609145.1. Classification (NCBI taxonomy): domain Eukaryota; kingdom Metazoa; phylum Chordata; class Amphibia; order Anura; family Eleutherodactylidae; genus Eleutherodactylus; species Eleutherodactylus coqui. The sequence goes on from NC_089843.1 coordinate 36,887,030, forward strand.
TTGACATTCATTTTAGTACTGTTCAATGGTTAGGTAATCACTACAATAATTGCACTATCCAATGCATATGTCCTGAAGTCAGAATCCAAAATAGCTGGCAGTCGTGAGCCACATGTGACTCCCAAGCTACTGGCATCGAAATGCCTCTGATGGTTCGCCTTCTTTCATAGTGCATCCATTGTCAACTGTTCCCCAGGTAAGTCATGCACGTGATGTAAAAGAAAATGTTATTTTTTCAGACCAGGTCACCTTCTTCTTGCTCCATGGTCCAGTTCTAATGTTCACATGCCCGTTAATCAGCACTTTTGGCAGAGGACAGTGGTCAACATGGGCATTCTGATGGGTCTACATAGCCCCATATATAGCAAGCTATGATGTCCTGTGTGTTATAACATGCTTCTATCACAACCAGCAGGAACTCTATCAGTAATTTGCACCACAATCACTCTTCTGTTGGATGGGACCAGATGGGTGGCTTTCACTCCCCACAATTATCAATGAGTGTCCATGATCTAGGTGCCAGTTGACCAGAAGCCATCCCTTGGACCACTTTTGGTAGATACTAACCACTGCATAATGGGAACACCCCACAAGACCTGATGCTTTGGAGATGCTCTGACCCAGTTGACTACATATCACAATTTGGCCATTGTCAGCATTGCTCAGATCCTTAAACGTGCCCATTTTTCCTGCTTCCATCATATTAATTTCAAGAACTGACTGGTCACTTACCACCTACTACATTCAACCCTTCACAGGCATCATTGTCAGGAGATAACCAATGTCATTCACTTGACTTAAACATGACCCTATATTTCCCATTATGCAGTGTGACTTATTGATTTCAGCATTGTTCTGGTTTAGAAGTAGGTCTGGAGCATTCAAGTTCCTTTCCCTCTCGGGGGATAAGCTACTATAGGTTATCGGGCTGAGGTCTTACCTCTGCCGTCAGAGTGAGAGCAAAAGATTTCTATTGGAATTGAAATTCCAATAGAAATCTGGAAAGATCTAGATTCTGTAGGTTGGTGGTGGGCAAACACAAGACCCCAGTCATACTGGTTGTGTTTGACTCGGGCCAAAACCACATTTTGATTTACCAGATTTACAAATGGTCTTTATTAAACATAAGACTAACAAATTCTCAATTTCTTTCTTAGTTGCTTCAAGAGGCAGGTGAATGTCAGATAGGGACACCTGTGGTACAGGAGTCACAAGAACGAGGATGATTTTCATGGAAGATCTCAGTATGCCATATACATGGTAAGTCTGCAGTACGAGAGGCCCAAAGTTCACAATCTCTCTGGCACAACAAGGCAGATCGTGCCGCACCAGAAACACCATACTGACCAGCAAGAAATCTAGCAAATAATGGACCCTAACATGGCGCAGCTCTAATATGGCGCCTTCTCATTTCCGTCTCCAGTACCCATGACATCTCTCCCTTTTTTAAAGGTACAGTCCACATAGAATTTACATATTGAGGATAAAACAGTACAGAACAGTTATAACTTAGTACAAACAGGGGTGCACCTTGCTACATTGGGATCCCCTCTTCTCTTAGTACAAACAGGGGTACACCTTGCTACACTAGGATCCCCTCTTCTCTTAGTACAAACAGGGGTACACCTTGCTACACTAGGATCCCCTCTTCTCTATTTACTGTTGGCTTCAGAAGTATCTCAACTGAGTAAATAATTACTATACACAAAAGACATTTTGAAATAAATTGCTTTTCACTATCCATAGCTGTGTGATGAAATATAACAGCTTTCTGCCCACTGTGTATGATACAGAGAAGATTTCCTGTTTGAAATACAATATTTTAATGTGTGTAGATTAAGGAGACCACCTATAGTTTAATTAAAATAATGACTACAGAAGGTTTTCACTGTTATTATCAGATATGCAGATTACATCATAGTTTGCATCATTACAGCAATTTATACAATTATTGCCCAGGTGGATGGGAAAGATTGCTCTAGAAATGAAATCATACATTTATTGTAAAAGACAATCCCTCCCCTAGAAGTTGTCGGAGCAGAATGAAACTTTCTCTCTATGATTGTAATGTTGATATAAGTAAGTGAACCCAATATCAGGGCAAAATGAACATTTATTGAGGAGAACTGAGCCCTTTAAGAGAGGCTCTGGTACCCTGTTGTACCGCCTCTAGCTTGGATACAAGATGTGATACGGGCGGGCATGGAGGCTTTAGTACTCTGTTGTACCGCCTCTAGCTTGGATACAAGATGTGATACTAGTGGGCATGGAGCCTCTAGTACCTTGTTGTACCACCTCTACTTTGGATACAAGATGTGATACAGGCAGGGATGGAGGCTCTAGTACCTTGTTGTACCACCTCTTACTTGGATATAAGATGTAATACGGGAGGACGTGGAGGCTCTAGTATTCTGTTGAACTGCCTCTAGCTTGGATACAAGATGTGACACAGGCAGGCATAGAGGCTCTAGTGCCTTGTTGTACCACCTCTAGCTTGGATACAAGATGTGATATGGCTGGGCAGGGAGGCTCTAGTACCCTGTTGTATCACCTCTAGCTTGGATACAAGATGTGATACAGGGGGCATGGAGGCTCTAGTACCCTGTTGTACCGCCTCAAAGTTGGATACAAAATGTGATACGGGATGACATGAAGGCTCTAGTACCCTGTTGTACTGCCTCTAGCTTGGATACAAGATGTGATACAGGCAGGCATGGAGGCTCTAGTACCCTGCTGTACCGCCTCTAGCTTGGATACAAGATGTGATATAGGAGGCATGGAGGCTCTAGTACCCTGTTGTACTACATCTAGCTTGGATACCAGATGTGATACAGACAGGCATGGAGGCTCTAGTTCCTTGTTGTACCACTTCTAACTTGGATACAAGATGTGATATGGGTGGGCATGAATGCTATAGTACCCTGTTGTACTGCCGCTAGCTTGGATTCAAGATGTAATAGGACAGGCATGGAGGCTATAGTACCCTGTTGTACCGTCTCTAGCTTGGATACAAGATGTGATAAGGGGGCATGGAGGCTCTAGTACCCTGTTGTACCACCTCTAGCTTGGATACAAGATTTAATACAGGTGGGCATGGAAACTCAAGTACCCTGTTATACCACCTCTAGCTTGGATATAAGATGTGATACTGGTGGGCATGGAAGCTCAAGTACCCTGTTGTACCACCTCTAGCTTGGATACAAGATGTAACACGGGTGGGCATGGAGGCTCAAGTACCCTGTTGTACCACCTCTAGCTTGGATCTAAGATGTGATATCGGTGGACATGGAGGATATAGTACCCTGTTATACCACCTCTAGCATAGATACAAGATGTGATACAGTTAGGCTTGGAGGCTCTAGTACCTTGTTGTACCACCAAACTCAAACTCTGCTAACTGGATAAAATCTCTTTGATTGCTTCGTAGAGGCGTCTAGTGGTGAACAAGCTCTACATAAGTAGGAAAAAGCGGTCACTAAACACAAGGAGCCTCTGAGAGCCTTTTATAGGCCATGGATAGTGAAATTTTTGGACATCACATGGCAAGACCATCCAGCTAATTACGCCACAACTCTAATCATTTGCATATCTGCCTGAGATGGAACTGCATGCCAAGTTTTGCAGCAAAACGGCAACAGCTTCTAGTGGCGGGATATCTTTTTACAAAGAGTGTACATTTCCCATTATCATATGGTTTTCTAGTTTTCAAACATCAAAATCCTGAAAAATAAAATGAAAATATCAATAAAAAACATGCACTGTTGATAGGCCATCACAGTTTGGTGGGGCTGATCCCCTGCCCCTCATCGATCATCAGAAGGGACCGTTCATTTGAATACTTAGTCCTTTAAGGACCCAGCCTGTTTGTGCCTTAATGACCAGGACTGATTTTGGAGATCTATGTGTCACTTTAACAGAGAGTACCTCTGTAAAGCTTTTGCATAGCCAAGTGATCATAATATTGTTTTCCATCACATATTGTACTTAATTTAGCTGATAAAAATAGACCAATAAAATTTGCATATATTTATTAAAAACACCCAAATTGAAAAAAATTGTAAAAAATTTGAATTGCAGCATGGCAAATATGTACATACATGTTATATTATTTTTTTTATCAGATATATCTTTACACGTGGATTTCATGTGGATCCGCAACAGGTGAAATCAGCTCCAGATCAGTGTCATAAATTGCATCAAAATCCGCACAAATGGTGGTGAATTTTGATGCAGACTGTGTTTTAGATTTGCACCAAAATCCCCAGAGAAAAAAATTCTGCAGATTTTGGTGCTGATTAGAGATGAGCGAGCATTGCCCTTAGCGAGTACCTGCTCACTCGGGAGCAAAGATTTGGCTGCCGGTGGCGGGCTGGGAGCGGCGGAGAAGAGTGGGGAGGAACAGAGGGGAGATCTCTCTCTCCCTCTCTCCCCCCTGCTCCCACCTGCTCATGGCCGCAACTCCCCTGTCACCCACGCCGGCATCCGAATGCTCGATCAAGTAATTGGCCTTAGTGAGTATGCTCGCCCATCTCTAGTGCTGATCTTTTTTTCCATCAGCTTCTATGCCTTTAAGGATGCTGCAATAAAAGTTTTGATCTTTATTTCGTACTAGCTGATATACCCGGCTTTGCCCGAGTTAATTTGGTACTGGTGTTTATCTGGTGTTCACATGGAAAATCTTATGAAGTCGTGGTTACTTTAGAGATACTGAGGAAAAAGATATGTTCACCATTTTGCATAGTTCTCTGCGTTACCCAGAAAACACCACGTGGAGGTAACCATGCGACACTTCCTTTATATAAAATGACATCAGGAAGTGAGAGAATTAGATTACATACCTAAAATTTGGACACTAATTCTTTTGCGCTTAGAATTGAATAATCGAGTTGGGACCCATTAACTTTTCATATTTATGACACAATCAATGCTTGTGCCAAATTTCATGTTTCTATGACATTGGGAAGTGAGAGATTTAGATTATGTACGTAAAATTTGGACGCTAATTCTTTTGCGCATAGAATTGAATAATGGAGTTGGGACCCATTAGCTTTTCCTATTTATGACATAATCAATGCTCGTGCCAAATTTCCCGTTTCTATGACACCGGAAAGTGAGAAAATTACATTCCGCACGTAAAATTTGGACGCTAATTCTTTTGCGCTAGAATTGAATAATGGAGTTGGGACCTATGAACTTTTCCTATTTATGACATAATCATTGCTCGTGCCAAATTTCACGTTTCTATGACACCGGAAAGTGAAAAAATTACATTCCGCACGTAAAATTTCGACGCCAATTCTTTTGCACTAGAATTGAATAATCGAGTTGGGACCCATTAGCTTTTCCTATTTATGACATAATCATTGCTCGTGCCAAATTTCCCGTTTCTATGACACCGGAAAGTGAAAAAATTACATTCCGCACGTAAAATTTGGACGCTAATTCTTTTGCGCATAGAATTGAATAATGGAGTTAGGACCCATTAGCTTTTCCTATTTATGACATAATCAATGCTCGTGCCAAATTTCCAGTTTCTACGACACCGGAAAGTGAGAAAATTACATTCCGCACGTAAAATTTGGACGCTAATTCTTTTGCGCATAGAATTGAATAATCGAGTTGGGACCCATTAGCTTTTCCTATTTATGACATAATCAATGCTCGTGCCAAGTTTCCCGTTTCTATGACACCGGAAAGTGAAGAAATTACATTCTGCACGTAAAATTTGGACGCTAATTCTTTTGCGCATAGAATTGAATAATCGAGTTGGGACCCATTAGCTTTTCCTATTTATGACATAATCAATGCTCGTGCCAAATTTCACGTTTTTTATGACACCGGAAAGTGAGAAAATTACATTCCGCACGTAAAATTTGGACGCTAATTCTTTTGCGCATGGAATTGAATAATAAAGTTGGGACCCATTAGCTTTTCCTATTTATGACATAATCAATGCTCGTGCCAAGTTTTCCGTTTCTATGACACCGGAAAGTGAAGAAATTACATTCTGCACGTAAACTTTGGACGCTAATTCTTTTGCGCATAGAATTGAATAATGGAGTTGGGACCCATTAGCTTTTCCTACTTATGACATAATCAATGCTCGTGCCAAATTTCACGTTTCTATGACACCAGAAAGTGAAAACATTACATTCCGTACGTAAAATTTCGACGCTAATTCTTTTGCGCATAGAATTGAATAATCGAGTTGGGACCCATTAGCTTTTCTTATTTATGACATAATCAATGCTCGTGCCAAATTTCAAGTTTCTATGACACCGGAAAGTGAGAAAATTACATTCCGCACGTAAAATTTGGACCCTTATTCTTTAGCGCATAGAATTGAATAATCGAGTTGGGACCTATGAACATTTCCTATATATGTCATAATCAATGCCCGTGCCAAATTTGAAGTTTTTATGACATTGGGAACTGAGAGATTTAGATTATGTACGTTAAATTTCGACGCCAATTCTTTTGCGCTAGAATTGAATAATCGAGTTAGGACCCAATTACTTTTCCTATTTTGGAGATAATCTATGCTTGCGCCAAAATTCATGTTTCTACGACATCGGGAAGTTGGAGAACTTTTGGCGAGTCAGTCAGTCAGTCAGTGAGTCAGTGAGTCAGTGAGGGCTTTCGTCTTTATATACATAGATGGATACAGTGTTATGCACAATGCGAATGTCGAATAGTTGACATCTGGCGTCTCAGTAGTGGAGATACGGCCCCAAAGACGTGAGATAAGGTCTAGGCAAAAGATAGTAGTATCAGTGACGGCCAAAGTGATACCAGTTGACTTGTTGTGTCCTGATCTGAGACAATTGTTATATTGTGAAACCCTAAAGTAATTTGTGCCCTTCTACGAAGTGAAACTGTAACCACCATTCTAGTAAAGTTCAGTTGCTTTACAAAATTGTATGCTGCTTCTTCCTCCATTCTGTCACCACCCCACTATTGTACCACCACTCACCTGCTTCATAATCATTATGTGCCAAAGATCGAACTAAACAGAAGGACTAGTCCCTACCCCTACTATAGTATTCAACTATAACCACCCCGAAGATGCAAATTCAGTTGAAAGTGAGTCCGCCCTCCATACATCTGGCTCCGCCCCATGCTTACACAAAAATCCTAATGATACATGATGAATATTGTTTATCTTTGGCAAGAATTGGTCCCATAAAACTTCCTCCCATTATTTCTAAGACCAGAGGGGCGTATGGATAAAAAGGAATGGTTTAGCATAGTCTCATATTGTGATTGTTCTCAGTAAGAGGAACCAAGTAATCTTGTAGGTATGATAGCTTTTAATGCCTAACAAAAATACATGATGTTATAGCGAGCTTTCTAGCCTCTCAGCGTCCTTCTTCGGGCATAATGGAAGAGATCTAAAGATGTATTTAATATATAAACATGTTGTAATTAATTTGCACTAGATTAATACCAGAGACGGGATAAGAGGGCACTGGGGGAAGGGGGGGGGGGGGGCTTCTGCTACAACAAGCTGCCTCACAGAGATGGTTCAAATCTGAAATCAGAAGGAAAATACTAAATGCTTTCTTACTAATATACAGAATTGTTTTCCACTACATGGGTCAGGACAAGATCAAGTACAAAAACAAAATGATTGATTTTCACTATTTTTATTGAAAGAAATTAGACCAAGTTGTCCATTTTTTATTTATTGAGTTAATTTAGAAGATTCCCTCTAGGTTTAAAAGAACAGCAATCAATTTCACAGGTGAACAGGCACTTTAGCAATCTCCCACACGCTGAGATCTGCAACGGGTATAACATATGAGTAATGTAAACAGCTTGTGGTAAAAGAAACTTTTAAGTTAATCAATTTACAACTGCATAATATACATCCTCCCTGCAACCCGGTCGTAACGATGAAGAATTAGGCAACATGGATTCTAGATGGTATTTAAGGAAGGAAGAGACTTTTGAAAGGTCATTTTGCTGGGTGAAATATGGGTACTGAATTAGCTGTACGGTACAGTAGGGGGCACTTTTGTAGCTGTATTTTTTGGAAAACATTTACTGCCCCCAGTGCTGAAAAATGGTACTGCAGGCGGTAGAATTAATTTATGGAAACCCAAGTAAACCATCATAAATCCATCCAAATATAAGCTGCTACCCCCCGCTCCGCCACGCCTCCCCCCGTCCCCCGGCGCCCCCCGAATCTTTTCACCCGAGTACGGAAGTACTCGAGAATCGCGGTGCTCGATCGAGTAATTACTCGAAACGAGTATATTCGCTTATCTCTATTTGCGATCGCCTTTTTGTTTTTGACCTAAAGAAAAAGTTGGAATTTGAAAAATAAAACTTTAAAAAGCTACAAAATTAATGAATTTCTCCCGTCAACTTCTCAGCCCTTATATTCATGAAGCAGGAAGTAGCGATTACTTATACATAGTGTTTAAAGGCCAGGTGACAGGTTCAAATAATAGAGAGCAAAAGTGGTAAATAGCTTTTCACCAGGCTGTAATAGAGAACCTGCCACCATTTTTGCAGCCCTCTTTATAGACAATATAACATAGTAACAGTCACACAGATATGTCTGCTGTATGTATCTGTGCAGTAGTTTGGGAGAAACTTGCATTTTATAAATAGCAACATGTACATTAAGAACTACACAAAGTAGTCCTGGATATTCATTAGCTGCAGGCTAGCCCCATCTAACCAGCCCTCTAGCCACTGATTTCTAGCTGTCTGCCTAATACTGTGCATAGAGAGACAGCTGTCAATCAGAGACTGGAGTACAGGGTGGGCACGGTTGGCTACAGCCCATGAATATCCAGGACTACTTCCTGTAGTACTATGGTATGTGTGGCTGCTACTAATAAAATGTAAGTTTCTCCCAAACTCCTGCACAAATACATACAGCAGACATAGTATTGTAATCAGCCAGACCGCCACTACCTTGTGCTGCTCTCTGAGAGGACTGTGAAAAAGTGGTGACATATTCCCTTTAAGGATAACTGACAACAGGAGATTACTAATGGTCTGACGCTTGATGTGAAAACCCAGGACTTGAGCACTGTTATGTGGACACTGCAGAGCACTATTATATAGACATAGATAGCGGTATTATTAGGATACATTATTGTGTTATTATATAGATCTGTTATTTTGGGCCTTTTGGTTGCATTTTGTTTCTCTGTATGGTGGTCGTATTTGGGAACTCTATAGTGTTATTTAGGGCGGGCTTCAAGTTTACATGGACCCTTGAACAACAGAGCCACAGTGAGCTACTCAAGCAATTTATAAGCCCTGTTGTGCCCCCCAGAAATTAATAGACCTTCCAGTGCCCCCTTAGTTATTTATAGACCCCACTGTACCCCTGTTGTTTATTTATAGACTCTACTGTGCCCCCCTTAGTTGTTTATAGGTCTTACTGTACCCCTATAATATGTGCAATTTTGCCCCCGTATTAAGGCCACGACCCTTTTTCAGACAAGTCGGAAAACTGTCCAAAAGTCTCTAAAAACAGATAGTAAATGTGACACAAATTGAACATAATTGTGCACTGAAAAGGGATTGTCCGCTTCAGAAAATCTCTTTCATTAATAGGTTTGCCCAGAAATAACCTGATCATTGTGTTTCCTGTGGCTAGGACCCTCAGTGATCAGATGTGACTTGTGGAGAAACCTGACAGCAAGTATTCAATTCCCCTTCAGTGCCTCCACAGGAGAAATGAAGTATTACACAATGTCCATTATAATCAATGGGCTGTCCTTGTAATGCACAGACATGCGGGGTCCTCCAGCAAGAAAGACGCTCCTTGCAGCCACCATCACTCCAGCTAATGATAGAAGTCCAGAATGAGGAATGTCCCTCCATTAGCTCAGATGCCCTAATAGCATATTTGGAAATGGGTTTTCATAATCAGACATCCCCTTTATTACTCTGAATAATCCATAAACTGTATGAAAAATCTAAGATTTAATCTATCTGTAGGTCAATGTAGCATCCAAATTTACTACCCTACTACTCACAAGGGGTTTATATAAAAGTAGGAAATGAAAAGGAGAATTGTGAGCTAAGACCTTACACCGGGATTTGTAAAAAGCAAAGTAAAATTACTTTCGCTGACTGATGTTAACAAGGGGAAGGCATGGTTTTCTCGGTAGGAAACCGGAGGAAAATATATTGCAATTCTTCACAGATGATCGGTGCAGCAGCCTGAAATATGAGAAATCTTCAGATAAATGAAAGTAGATGTTCATGTTGTAAAATAATACAGCGCTACACTTCTTTACCTGCTGGGAATCAGATTGTCCTGTCCAAAATCCTACAAATATTACAGTTGTGCACTTCAGACAACTTCTCTACATTCTCCTTTACTGGACCGGCATAATAAAGTTTTGTAGAAGTAATAAAAAGGAACATTAACATTTGTGCATTATAATAATTATGTAGAAGAGAATATTACTAGATACGAAGATCAGGGCCAGCTATAGCTTACATGGGCCCTTGGGTGACAGAGTCATAGTGGGGCCCCTCGCAATTAACGGGGTTGTCCCGCGAAAGCAAGTGGGGTTATACACTTCTGTATGGCCATATTAATGCACTTTGTAATATATATCGTGCATTAATTATGAGCCATACAGAAGTTATTCACTTACCTGCTCCGTTGCTGGTGTCCTCGTCTCCATGGTGCCGTCTAATTTCAGCATCTAATCGCCCGATTAGACGCGCTTGCGCAGTCCGGTCTTCTCCCTTCCGAATGGGGCCGCTCGTGCCGGAGAGCTGCTCCTTGTAGCTCCGCCCCGTCACGTGTGCCGATTCCAGCCAATCAGGAGGCTGGAATCGGCAATGGAGCGCACAGAGCCCACGGTGCACCATGGGAGAAGACCTGCGGTCCACCGTGGGTGAAGATCCCGGCGGCCATCTTACTAAGGTAAGTAAGAAGTCGCGGGAGCGCGGGGATTCGGGTAAGTACTGGACGTTTTGTTTTTTTTACCCCTGCATCGGGTTTGTCTCGCGCCGAACGGGGGGGCTATTGAAAAAAAAACCCGTTTCGGCGCGGGACAACCCCTTTAATATGTCCCCCTTAACAATTTCTAGGCACCGTTGTGCCACCTTAGCAACTCCTAGGCCCCACTGTGGTTCCCAGAAATTACAGGCCTAACTGTGCCCCTCCAGCAATTTATAGGCCACACTGAGGCAACAGTAGTTTAAAGGCCCAGCTATTCCCCTCTTAGCAATTTATAGGCCTTGTTATGCCCCTCAGCAATTTATAGGTCCCGCTGTGTCCCCTCAGGAATTTATAGGCCCCGCTGTATCACACCTATAATTTATAGGTTGCTCAGTGCCCCCTTAGCAATTTATAGGCCCTGCTGTGCCTACCAACAATTTATTGGCTGAGCTGTGCTACCTTAGTAATTGATAGGCTCCACTATGTCTCCCAGCAATTTCTAGGCCTTCCTGTGCCCCCTTAGCAATTTCCAGATCGCGCTGTGCCCGGTTGGCAATTTAGTAGTTTATAGACCCAGCTGTGGTGTCTGAGTCATTTATAGGTCCCACTGTCACAGAGCCTGCGTGACAGAGAAGACATCAGATGGCGAAACAGGAAGTGCTCGGCTTCCTCCTTAGCCACTGTCAAAGCCAATAGGTTACATGTTAGAAAGACATATATGCAATTGATCTTAAAGAATGAGGACCAGATTGAACCAACCCCTGAGTGGACCACCCAGCTTCAGTGGACCCTGACACCTGGCCAAGTTTGCTGGGTGCTGGCACTGGCCCAGAAGAAGATCTGGCACTTGTTGCAATTGGTTCATCTGGTTTAGGAACCAGAAGAGGTGAATCTATGGGATCTCTAATTCTGGGTCTAGTAGTTTAGTAAAAACCCTATAAAAAGGCATGCTATTCCTCCTGTTGGGACATTGATCACAATTGTGACCGTAGAGTCCTGTGCTAAATAGTGGGGTTAGCAATCTAATTCTTTATTCTTTCTGCATAACTTATCCAAAAGCACCTAAACCATATAAATACTGCAGGGAAATAAACTAATATATAGAAGGCAAGGTGTATATGGCGACAACTCATTTCCTAGGTGAACTGATGGCAACCCTCCTACAAGTCCTTGCTAGATTTTCTACTCTCTAGTCTGCAGCAGATTTGTTGTGAAACCACAGAACCCCCCTGTTATATGCGGATTTTGGCACGAATGCCCCCTAAAATCTGCAGTGGAGTGAGGAGTACAGGACTGAGTCAGGACTTAGGGAAGGACTCATTGGCAAGCCCCTGAAAAGTAACTCTCCCCCTACAAGTAAGTGCATCCCTTCCCCCAAAAAAGTATGTGTGCCGTCTCTCCAAACGTATGGCCCCCCAAAAAATTATATGCAACTATATCCAAAATGTTTTTCTGAAAGGCATATTCCCTCCCCCAAAAGTTTGATTGCCCTTTCTTAAAAAGTTTGTGCGCAACAGCCCCAAGTCAAAAACCATGTGACTTCCAAAAAGGGTTGAACTATAACTTAAAGGGGTTGTCTCGCGGCGAAAGCGGCAAAAAAAAATTTTTCACTTACCCCCGCATTCTGCCCTGTTAAAAAGAAAGCATAGGTTAGTTTTTAAAAAGCACATTGCACTTACCTGCATCAGCGTTCTGCAGCTTCTTCTATTCTTCTTTTAAAGATGGCGCCGCTGGTCTTCTCACACGGTGCACCGCGGGTCTTCTCCCATGGTGCACTGTGGATTTTCTTCTCCTTCCTTGCGTTCCATTGCCGATTCCAGACTCCTGATTGGCTGGAATCGGCACACGTGACGGGGCGGAGCTACGATGACGACCAGCTCTCCGGCACGAGCGGCCCCATTCCCCAGGCAGAAGACCGCACAGCGCAAGCGCGTCTAAAAAAGCAAGAAGCCAGCGAAATTAGACGGAGCCATGGAGACGGGGACGCCAGCAACGGAGCAGGTAAGTGAATAACTTCTGTATGGCTCATATTTAATGCACGATGTACATTACAAAGTGCATTAATATGGCCATACAGAAGTGCATAACCCCACTTGCTGCCGCGGGACAACCCCTTTAAGTGATGAAAAAAGATGGCATGTCACTTCTTGATATGGAATCCAAAATGAGAAATCCGCATGTGAATTTGCACCATTATTTTTTCAGATCTGCGGTAATTCGAGTGCAAAATCCACAGCAGAAATCCGCTGCTCAGCTCCGCTGCAGATATCTGCCACAGATTTTTTTCCAACAAGCTTTATATTTATTCTAAGAGTAATAGAAGTTGATTTTTGCTGCATGAGTCAGTTACTTGATATAACTAAACTTCCCTTTTATCTAGGATGAGTTAGAGCACAACGTCCTGCCTCAGGCATCATCTAACCAGAGGAAGACCCTTGTACGTGGGTGAGATTATACATTAATTCTCAGCACAAATCCCTCCCCAAGAAGTTGTCGGATGGAAGGAAACTTTCTCTGTGTGATTGTAACATTGATATAAGTGATTACAATATCAGAGCAAAAGCATCATTTATTGTGGAGAACTGACTCCTTGTAGGGAGGCTCTAGGACCCTGTTGTACTGCCTCTAGCTTGGATACAAGATGTAATATGGGTGGTCATGAAGGCTCTAGTACCCTGTTGTACCGCCTCTAGCTTGGATACAAGATGTAATATGGGTGGGCATGGAGGCTCTAGTACCCTGTTGTATCGCCTCTAGCTTGGATACAAGATGTGATAAGGGGGCATGCGTTGTTTTTTTTTTTGTGGTGGGATTCACGGTGTTACGGAGTCCTACAATACGATTACCGGTCAGATCCGTGACCTGGCCGGGATGGCTCAGGACCTCTCGAGGCATCTCAGCCATCATGAGCAGCAGTTGGTTGTGCCCGCTGATCCAGTACCTGAACCTAAATGCCCATTACCTGAGGTGTTCTTAGAGGACCGGAAAAAAATTCTTTGTCTTCTTGGAGGCTTGTAAGTTGTATTTTCACTTGCGGCCTCGTTCCTCTGGGTCCGAGCTCCAACGGGTGGGGATTGTCATGTCTTTGCTCAGAGAAGGGCCTCAGTCATGGGCCTATTCTTTTCTGCCTGAGTCCGCTTGTCTGCAGCCGGTAGACTCTTTTTTCATTGATCTCAGGAATATTTCTGATGACCCCGATCATGCAGATTATGCAGTCAGTAAGTTGTTGGCCCTACGCCAGGGGCGCCAGTCGGCAGAAGAATATTGCTGTAATTTCAGGCAGTATTCAGGTGAATCTGCATGGAACGACTGTGCGCTCAAAGATTTATTTTTGGTAGGCCTGTCTGACGCAGTAAAAGATCTATTGCTGTCCCATCCGTCACCCTCTACTTTGAATCAGGCTATGGAATTGGCAGTCAGAGCTGATCATAGACTCAGGTCTAGAAGTGAAGCTAAGTTAGAGTACCATCAAGAACGTGGTACTAAGTCTCTGGCGATTTCTATAGCAGGTACCTAACCAACTCTGTTTCGGAAGCAGCAGGAAAACTTCAGCTCCTAGGTGACTGTCGGGAGGATCATCTAGGAGGTCAGGTACTCCCTAAATTAATGATGCCTTGTAGTGTGTCTTACAAGGCTTTTCACAAGGTGGGACAGGCATTTATAGATTCTGGTTTTCGCGCGAACCTCATCCATTTGCAGTTCGTAAGACCACTGTTATCCAGTTTTACCACATTAGGTTTGCCGATCCACCTTACCAGTATCGATGGAACCCCTCTGTCTTCTGGGGTAGTGCGCTGGAGAACACTAGAACTTCAGTTCATGGTGGGCGCATTACATTCGGAGGTTATTTCATTTTTGGTCACGGAGAAGATGTCCGTGGATATCGTTCTGGGATTGCCGTGGCTAAGGACGCACAATCCTCAGTTCGATTCGACTACTCTGGAGCTAGTTCGGTGGGGAGTGTTCTGTCAGGATCATTTAGCGCCTGTAACATTGTGCTCCACCGATACCATTAGTATTCTGGACTACTTACAAGATTTTCAAGATGTGTTCTCTAAGAAGCTTTCTGAAGTATTACCCCCACACCACGAATGGGATTGTAGGATTGATCTTGTCCCGGATAGTCCCATCCCCTAGGGGGACCATATTTAATCTGTCAGGTCGGGAGCATGAGGCTCTTAAATCCTATATTTCAGAGGCTTTAGCCAAGGAACATATCAGACCATCAAAGTCACCAGCTCGAGCAGGCCTATTTTTTGTGGAAAAAAAGATAGGTCTTTGCGGCCTTGTGTGGACTATCGGGCTTTAAACAAGATCACCATAAAGAAGCAGTGCTCGCTCCCTCTGATCGCTGATCTGTTGAACCTGGTGGTGGAAGCACTTTGGTTCTCTAAGCTTGACCTTCGGGGGGGGCTTATAATCTTATACGTATTAAGTTTGGTGATGATTGGAAGACCACGTTCAACACCCCGTTGGGGCACTTCGAGTGTCTGGTTATGCCCTTCGGGTTATACAACGCCCCTGCGGTTTTTTAGGGATTTATGAACACGGTCTTCCATGAGTATCTAGGGGATTTTATGGTTGTCTATTTGGACGACATTTTGGTGTACTCGTCGGATTGGGACACGCATGTCAGACATCTCCATTTTGTGCTAGAGCGGCAACGGGAGTTCCAATTGTATGTTAAATTGGAGAAGCGCTCATTTGGGGTCAAATGCATGTCATTCCTTGGGTATATCATTACTCCAACTGAGGTGTGTATGGAGTCAGACAAGGTTGCGGCAATCACACAATGGGCTAAAGTAGATAATTTGAAGGCTCTTCAGTGCTTTCTTAGGTTTGCCAACCTTTACAGAAAATGTATCAGAAATTTTTCAGTGATTGCACAACCGCTGACTGATCTCACTAAAAAAGGAGCGGACGTGACGTCGTGGTCTCCGGAAGCTTCAGAGGCGTTTGAGCAACTTAAGAGAATATTTTCCACTGCGCCGGTGCTTGCTCAGAAGCCCTTTTTCATAGAGGTAGATGCTTCTGAGTTTGGGGTGGGTGCAGTCCTCTCCCAGGAATTGATGGGCCATTCTGGGTATAGTCCATGTGCCTTGCACCGAGCGCAACTACGATGTTGGGAACAGGGAATTGTTGGCAATAAAATGGGCATTTGAGGAATGGAGTCATCTTTTGGAGGGGGCTCGACAGCAGGTGACAGTCTTCACCGATCACAAGAACTTAGTGTATCTTGGAAATGCTAAGCGTCTCAATGCGTGTCAAGCCAGGCGGGTGCTTTTCTTCTCGAGATTCAATTTTACAGTCACGTACCTGCTGGGAGATAAAAATGTGAAAGCTGACGCCCTCTCCCACAGTTTCGGGACTCCAGAGGTTATGCACTCTTCTCTGGAAGGCATCCTCCCGCCCGGTGTCGTGGTGGCAGCCCTGACACGGAACGTTCCAGCTCAGCTTCAGGAATACCAACAAGAAGCTCCCGAGGAGGTTCCGGCAGGGAAGTTATTTGTATCGACGTCTCTGTGGTTGTTGGTTTTGGAGGAGTCTCACTTCTCCATTTTTGCAGGGCATCCGGGGGTCCAGGGGACTCTTGAGCTATGTTCCCGATTCTACTGGTGGCCTGGCATAGCACGGGAGGTCCGGGAGTTCGTAAATCGGTGTTCAACTTGTGCACTTGGTAAGAGTCGCCATAAGAGCCCTTTGGGACCGTTAATGCGATTGTCAGTTCTTGGTAGTCCATGGTCGCACGTGTTAATGGACTTTGTCACGGACCTGCCTCTGTCACAGGGTTGTTCCACCATTTTGGCAGTTGTTGACAGATTCTCTAAAATGGCCCATTTTGTTGCTTTCGAATAATTACCGTCTGCCGCTGAATTAGTGAAGATTTTTATTAGAGAGATTATAAGATTGCCCGGAGGGCCTTCTGTAAAAACCTAGGAACATCTCTGTCCTCATCAACGGAACGAAAAAATCAAGACCTAGTTCAATACTTGCTTCTTTTTGTGGGTGAGAGGGTCATTCGGTGGGTAGAGTTTTTACCTTTGGCCGAATTTGCCATAAACAATCGTATCAGTTCTGTGATGGGGGGCGGGTCACCTTTCTTCTGTGTGTTCGGTCGGCATCCCCGGTTCCTGGCTTCCATTCCAGTACCTACAGTTTGTCCTGCTGCTGATGTTGTTACTAGTGAGTTGCGGGAGGTCTGGAATGGTGTGCACAAGAATCTGGAGGAAGCAAGTGGTCGTATGCAACTACATAGTTGTAAAAGGTCCACTGTGTCGGAGCCATTTAAGGTTGGTCAGAAAGTCTATCTGTCCACGAAGAATTTAAAATTGAAGCTCCCCTCGGTAAAGCTTGCGCCACGTTTTATCGGTCCCTTTGCCATAACGGGAGTCATTAATCCTCTAGCTTAAGAGTTGGATTTACTGGGTTCTTGGAGGGTGCATAAGGTGTTTAATAAATCCCTTTTGAAGTACCCTGTATCAGTCCTGTTTCGTTGTTCACGACCCCACTGCAAACGGAGGCAATGGTGAGTGTCAAAGGCAATAGACATAATGGGATCAAATTTACATCAGCCAAGCACCTGGAAATGATTCCGACAGATACAGGTGTGTAATTGTGGTGACCCTTGCCTCTGGATGGTGGATAATAAAACAGTTGGAGCTGCTCATGCTTGTTAGACGATCAGACGATCCTCTCTACTGGTGGTCTGTCAAGGGTGTCCTGACCAACTGTTTCCAACACTTCCTAACAGTCTGGTCAGAATTCTGGACAATTCATGGATACGACCATCCAGCTTCTCCCATCCCAATAATGTGCCCCTCTCAGACTCCGGTAATTGGGTGAAACCTCTTCTCTGCGTCGTAGAGGCGTCTAGTGGCCAACAAGCTCTACACGAGTGGAAGAAGAGGTCACTACACACAAGGAGCCTCTGAGAGCCTTTTATAGGCCACGGGGAAACCACTTTTAGGGTCGCAGGTGACAAGACCGTTCATCTAATCACTGCAGAATGAGTTTTGCTGCAAAATGACAACTTCTTCTAGGGGTGAGATTGTTTTTGACAAAGAGTATAAATGTATATGTCCAACATAACAGAGAAAAAGCAACAATATTAATGGAACATAATAAATAGGAAAATTCTGACATGAAATCCATCAGGTTTTGAGCTATTTTTCCTTCATTTTCGTTAAATCTGCCGAGCCCCCTGGCAGCCATTTCCAGATGCAACATCTGAATTGTCTGCCTTGCATGCGAATGTAATTATTCCCCTCCCAAGGGTCCAGCATTGTTTATTATAATTTACTTCTCCGTATTTATTTCCTTACTGCAAGTATGAAGAGATTACACCACAATTTTGGTCATTTAGGCTGGAATAAGAAAACAGAGCGTTTCATAATTACATCTTTTTACAGTGCCGAGAAGAAGATGGGGAATCAGCCATTGTGGTTACTGGGAGAGATGACAGATTTAGGCTGGGCAGTTTTTCTCATCTCTATGGGGGTCAATTCGAAGGCATGGTCGATTATTCATGCACCTGTGAGAATATTTAGTCGCACGGGCTAAGATAAAGTCGCAAGTGAAAAATATTCAATCACACGAGCAAATGTTTTGGAGCTCAAACTAAGCCCTGCCACAAAACAAGCCGGGTCTTCCTGTGGAGTGGAAGAAAAAGTGAGCCATGTGACAGAAAGGAAGAGCGAGGAGACGAGCTGGGACATTGTAAAGGGGCTGTGTACCTGCTGAAGTAGAGCAGCCACATGAGAGAAGGGTCAGCCTGTAGACTGAGTGTGCTGGTTGTTGCTGCTTTAGGGTGGTTTCACATCTGCGCTGGAACCTCTGGTCGGAGGTTCCGTCACAGATCTGGCACAAAATGCGCTGTCCTAAGGAGCCCATTGTACCTTTATCTTTTGCCAAACTATCTCCTATGCAAAGATATCAGCCAATAGGTTTCTCCCATGCCATATGCTAATGAGCCATGGACTGTCCGATAGGTGATACGCCTCTGAAGGTGGTCCTGCTTCTAGCTTTTTCTGCTAGAAACCGCCCCTTTCTGCTTAGTGACACCTCAAGCTCTTCCCGCTTACAACATGATGTGTTTCATCTCCAATGCATCTGCTTAGTGACTCGCTCTTAGGCTAGACTTACATCATATGCATGCACCGTAGAGCAAGCACTTTGGAGCAAGAAAGAGGGTGGTTTTTAGCAAAAAAAAGGCTGGAAGAGAGCCCGTTCCACTGGCAGAGATGGTCACCAATTGTACGGTTAAAGGCTGATTAGCTTATGACGCAGGAGAAACTTATTGACCGATATCTTTGCATAGGAGACACTTTGACAAAAGATAAAGGTAACGCTGGATTCCTCATGACAGCACATACATAACAGTATATTGGGTTAGTAAGTCAAAAGTAGGCGACAGACTTCCTTTAAACCTAACTATCTTAAACAGCAAACCACAGTTCCAGTAGGCACCACATGTGGATCACCTGCACTCTCCCTGTTGGAGTAAAATCTTTCCCTTTTATCCCCTCCTAATGAACTCCTTCAAACAACATGTGTTACCATGCGGCAGTTGCGGGTTCTCCTGGGGCGGCAGTGTGCTGGGTCCCGCGGTCGGGGCGTGTCCCCATGGCTTGTGGTCCGGCTGCCAGGGGCATGGGTGCCTGGCCGACGGTGTGCTGGTGGCTCGCGGCAGTATGCGCGCGTGCACCGGTGAGTTTGCTTTTTATGTGCTGTTGGGAGTTGGCTGCCTCGCTCTCTTCGCCTCTGGGCGGAGGCTTTGGTTTAAGAGTCTGGCAGTGACTGCAATCACTGCCAGTTATTGTTTTCCTCGGTGTGCTAGCTAGTCTGCCTCTGTCAGTCTCCTGTCTCCGTCAGCTTGTCTGCTATTTATTGCGGTTCTGACAGGTTTTCTTCATCTGCCTCAGTTCAGCTACTAGTGTTCATTTTGGTTTTTGTCATCTGCCTTACCTGTCGGTATTCTACCCATTTCATCTCGGTACACCACCGTCCCTTTCTCAGTCCCTAGACAGTGTGGGGACCGCTGCCCAGTTGCCCGCCTGGGGTTAGCCAAGAGTGGAGGCAAGTAGGCAGGGACAGGGGTTGCGGGTAAGATCCAGGGCAACCCGTGCTGGCGTATCCAGGGTAGTTTACTGTAACATAATAACTGGCCCTTAAAATTGCCCAGCGGGTTTTGTTTTTGCTCTCCTACAGCCTGACGCATGGCAACCATTCTTCATTGAGGTCGATGAGTCTGAGGTAGGGGCAGGGGCTGTACTGTCTCAGGAAATCAGCGGGAGATCTGGGTATTGCCCATGTGCGTTCTCGTGGAAGTTCAGTTTGGCGAAACGTAATTACAACGTGGGTAATCATGAGTTATTGGCGATTAAGTGGGCTCTAGAAGAGTGGCATCAGCATCTTGAGGGGGCAAGGCATCCCATGACCGTATATATTGATCATAAAAACTTGGTCTATCTCGCCAATGCTAAGAGACTCACAGCTCGTCAAGCCAGGTGGGCGTTGTTTGTCGCCAGGTTTAACTTTGTCATTACATATATTCCAGGGGAATATATGAGTTTTGGTTTGCCGGAAAGTGAGACAGTGGCTCCTGAGAATATCCTGTCACCTGGGGTGGTGGTGGCAGCTGTAGAATCTGATCTCTTTCCTCGTCTACGGAGTTGTCAGCAGGACGCTCCCTCGGGGGTGCTGGAGGGCAGATGGGTTGTGCCAGAGACCTTGCGTCTCAGGGTTATTAAAGAGTCTCACTCATCTGTTCCCGCAGGTCATCCGGGAGTTCAGGGGACTCTGGATCTTTGTCCTAGACACTACTGGTGGCCAGGCATGTCTCGGGAGATCCGCAACTTTGTTAAAGGATGCTCTGTCTGTGCACGAGTACAAGTCGGCGGTGGCGGCAACCGGAGGGACCCCCAAGACCGTTACTGGTGCCGTCTCGTCCGTGGTCGCATTTATCAGTAAATTTTATCGCCGATCTGCCTGAGTCTCAGAAATTCACCACAATCCTGGTTGTTGTGGACCGCTCCTCGAAAACATGGTGGTGTAGTATATTGACATCGCCACACATCTTCAATCAGACTCTTCCTGGGCTTAGGCTAATGTCTGTACCTTCCCCTTTAGCTGACAGCCAATAAGACTGTCATTACTATAGCCATTAATATAGTTCAGTGGCAACGCCAAGTATTGCAACCCATGGTCCAGTTGACCTACAACATAACAGCATTATAGATGCAGAATTAGGCTGAGATCAAACAGTGTTTCTGCGTATGCTGTGGCTTTACATTCCAGGGTTCCATATGAATCATCAGAAAAGGTATTCAGATGAAGCCTTGAATTGAATCATTGACTGTAATTCTGATCAAACGTGGACCAAAAGTGTCTCCACATGAAATTGCTTCCATTTATTTTCGTACTTTTTGGAGGACCCAAATATGATATGATAACCTTTTAGTCCAAGGCTGCTATAGATCAGGCACTGTACATATACAGATGTATCAAACATTAACTTGACATTTAACTCATTATGATAACTTAACTGAAGTGTAATATACTACAATACTGTAAATCAAGTTGTCATGAAGCATCAGTCAAGTTAATGAGTGCTACATCTGTAATGTAGCTTCTAATAGGAAGAGTAACTAGGAGAGAAGATGGAAGAAGTAAAAGGGAGTACAAAGCTTAATTAATGTTATGAGGCTGTGCGCACTGCCTGAAGCAATCACACTGACACAAGTTCAGCATATGAAAACTTCCTCATTTCTCCTTTATTTGTGGGCATGTAGCCTCTTTTATAGGGTTTAACATATCTGCCCTTTATGGGCATGCCAAAGATTGCATAGATATGTATAGGTATGTATATGTATATTGCATAGGTATGGATAGACAATTGGATACGTTCTTTAAGGTTCTTCCTGCATCCGGTCATCTGTTGTTCTTGGCGTTGCCCATCACATGGTATCAGTCAGGAGGGGGCAAGATGGGATGAGCGAGTTGTCTTAGGTACCACGTGTGGATGGTCCGGTATGATTGGAGGTTATGACTTGAATTTTTTGCATACATTTCCCGTCATTATTTGCATATATTTCCCATAAACTGCTTATGTTGACTAGTGCGTTTGCTAAAAGCGGTAATGTTAAGTCTGCGGTTTTGTGTATCTGGCTTGCTTCCGCTAAAGTCTGCTAGGAATCGGGAAACAGAGAGTTTCACTGTATATATATATATATATATATATATATATATATATATATATATATATATAGCAGTACACAAGGAATGGAAAAATACTTTCATAGGTATATGGAAGATAAAGAATGAATAGTATATAAAGAATATATGAGAGAGAATGTCCGCTACAGGTATATGAAAGTGTATGTCCACTGTCACTGAAATATAGATATTAGGTATATCCACTACAAGCTAAGGCTGTGCATTTTGATGAAGCCTGGATGACTCTGAGACAGTATATTGACAAAGCTACAAAGAATCTGCCTTTATAAATAAACCTCACTTCTCCCAAACCAATATATTTGGGGGTCATTTTACCAACTGTGGCAGTGAGAAAAGTAGACCACACACTTGACCAACTGGACCGACTTCACAGCTTTGCAGCCATAGACCCGCTGACTATATTGCTGCTTTTCTTTTCTTCATACTCAACCCCATTCCCCATATAGGTTATTCTTAGGTCCAGCTCCCAGTGCTGTGAATCTGTCAAGTTGGTGGTCCCCTCCAATGAGGAATATCAATTTAACTCCACCCACTGACAATGACACATTGACAGTGAGTGGAGGAGACCACACACTTGACATATCCACAGCATCGAGAGCCGTACCTAAGAAGAGCCCGGATGAGCAAACAGAGGTAAGTATGAACAATAGACAGGCAATGATACAGTCAGTGGAGCCATGACTGTGGAGTGAGCCTCGCTGACACAGTGACACGCCAGGTCCCCTTTAAAAGGAAAACTGATTATTTTTTAATTTTCTGGTAATACCATTTTCGATGTGGTAAGAATCAGCAAAGAGTTTTTTTTTCTCCTGGACTGTCCAAAGTCACCTTGTCCAAGTTCTTAATCTTCAAATAGTTGTGATTTATACCTGCCGTGTACAGGTGATGTACAGCCAGACTACTGATATATTAGTGTTTAAATCAGCCAAGTCAGCAATCAAGCGTCACAACATGTCTGCGCCACGTACGCACGAAGAAAGCAATTGGCTTCTTTAGCTCATTGCTCTCATTATTAAAGAAAATGATTGGATTCCTTAGAGGAATGTTATCAATGACACAAGAGTAACTGATGGCCCGCTATCTTGTGAAAATTGGTTAGAAAATTAACAATGTGAACAAATGGAAATAATCTGTTACAAAGGTTGCAATGCCGTAATAAGAATGTGTAACCAATGAATGGCATGTTATAAAATATTTTACTGGCGGTATGCAACAATAAGGGGTGGTATGAAAAAAAATAGCACCACCCTTGTCTTTAGTCTGTGAAATTAGAAAGAGAAGGGTATTTATCGTCTTTACATACTTGGATGACTGGGGGCTCTAAGATGAACCATCATAAGTTCAAAATGGCTGACTTTTTACAATCACTACAGTTGAACATACCATGCACTGTAGAACAGTGCGCACCACACTATGCTGAACAGTAGCACCACTCCAGGGAGAAGGAAGCCTGACCCTAACCTAGCTGGGGAGGTGAAAGGTCCCTGCTTAGAAGTGGAATAATTGCCTCAATAGAGGCGGCCCCCCGGTCTTTTTCTTGGGCCCTGACTGTCCCTAGAGAGGCCCTTGGAGAGACAAATTGAACAGCAAAGCAAAATAGAAATACACCTGAAAAGTAAACTGCAACAACTTATCTGGATGTAACAGTACACCCAACACAGAAGAACTCCAATACTCCTCTATGGAGCTGAATAAGCAGCAGTGAGCACAAGAAGGGGTGAGAATATAAAGCTACTCCACACCTGAGGATTAGCACAGCAATTAGAGAAGCACACCTCTAACCTTCTCCCAGGCATGATTAATCCAGCATGCATCATGCAGCAAATAGGGACAGCACCAGCAGTCTTTGCACATGAATCATTAAACCTTGTCTTGCATAACAAGGCGACAGGTCTTGGCCTGCGTTGAAGCCACCATGCCACAATGCTGTGGCGACTGACAAGCCGTGACAACTTTCCTAGCAACTTCATACTGTATCTTTGTACATAATGCAAAGAGCAGCTCTGAAGCATAAACTGATGCTTTAACACCTGTGAGATCATACCAATATTAGCAGGACCCACCAGTTGTTTTATGTCTGTTGGACTGGCCAACTGGCCCTCAAACGCTCTTAACCCCTTTATGACTGGGGGTGTTTGGGGAATTCGGCCACGTTTTAGAATGCTGCATCCTAAAAGGGAATTTTTTATGCTAGAAATATTTTGCTGCTTTACTTTTTGGACACATGAGGCTTCCTTATTATTTAAAGTTAAGGTGATATTAATTAATTTGGTAGGTCTTTTTTAGGGAAAAATGGTCAGAAATAGATTTTTAAAAAGTACAGTTCTATCCTAATTTTCCCTGCCCTATTATTTAACCCCTTAATGACGCGGGCATTTTTCTTTTTCCATTTTCGTTTTTTCCTCCCCACTTTAAAAAAATCATAACTCCTTTATTTATCCATCCACGTCGCTGTATGAGGGCTTGTTTTTTGCGGGACGAGTTTTATTTTTCAATGGTGCTATTTAAAGTACCATATAATGTACTGAAAAACTTTTAAAAAATTCTAAATGGAGTAAAATGAAAAAAAAACGACATTTTGCCATCTTTTAGTGCGTCTTGCTTCTACGGCGCACAAAT
Organism: Eleutherodactylus coqui; assembly: GCF_035609145.1. Taxonomy (NCBI): domain Eukaryota; kingdom Metazoa; phylum Chordata; class Amphibia; order Anura; family Eleutherodactylidae; genus Eleutherodactylus; species Eleutherodactylus coqui. Next base: position 36,911,811 of record NC_089843.1, read on the forward strand.
GGCAACAAAAACGACATGATAACTTTATTCTATGGGTCGGTACGATTACTACGATGCCAAACTTATATAGGTTTTTTTTTACTATACTCCTCTTTTTTTTTTTTTAAAGACATAAAATTTTTTTCAATTATTTTCTGCGGTCATTTTGTGCGCGCAATAACTTTTTTATTTTTCCGTTGACGTAGTTGAGCAAGGTTTCATTTTTTGCGGGATGTCCTGTAGTTTCTGATAGTACCGTTTTGGAATACATACGACTTTTTGATCGCTTTTTATTGCGTTTTTTCTGGGAGACAGGGTAACTAAAAAAATGCATTTCTGGCGTTCTTCATTTCTTTTTTCGAACGACGTTCACCGTGCGGGAAAATTATGTGGTACTTTGATAGTTCGGACTTTTACGGACGCGGTGATACCAAATACATATTTTTAATTTATTATTTAGATTTTTTAATAATAGATATGGCAAAAGGGGGGTGATTTAAACTTTTACAACTTTTTTTTTTTTTCAATTAAAAAAAAACTTTATTGATTTTTTTTTTTACTTTACTTTGAAGTCCCCCTGGGGGACTTTAAGATGCGATGCTTTGATCGCTCCTGCAGTATGACGTAATGCTATAGCATTACGTCATATTGCTTTTTGACAGGCAGCCTATGAAGCCACCCCACGGGGACGGCTTGATAGGCAGTCTGCTAAGGCAGCCCTGGGGCCTTTTATTAGGCCCCCGGCTGCCATGACACATGCACGGCTTTCCCGATCTCACCGCGGGGGGGCCGTGCAGGACCCCCGAACATCGTTCGGGGGATTTAAATGCCGCTGTCAGAATTGACAGCGGCATTTAAATGGTTAATAGCCGCGATCGGCCGCGCGGCCGCTCGCGGCTATTGCCCGCGGATGTCAGCTGTTATAAACAGCTGATGCCCGCACTGTATGAAGAGAGGTTGCATCGCAACCTCTCTTCATACATACCCCGACGCTCCATGACGTACCAGGTACGTCATTGGTCGTTAAGGGGTTAAGGTAGTTTGTTCAATTAATAATTCTAATTTAAATTCTATCCATTCCGTTGTTTCTGAATCTTGAACTCGGATTCTACATGCTTCTTCATTTTCTATGGCTACTTTCAATTGCCTGATGTCCATCCCCGTGTCCTATTTGATGGTGTCTTTTGTCTTCCATGTCTTTTGTCTTCCATTTCCTTTTACCACTGATCATTCCAAGTAGCATCTCTTTTTTCCCAGTAAATTCACCCTCATCACATTTCCAAAGTAATGATATTTACCTCCAAAAATTAAAAATGCGTATTGTATAATGTCACAATAGTGGCGACATCATACAGTATGCAATAATTTTACAATATACAATAATTATACAATAATTTCCTTCTATGATAGTATCACTGACTGGGTTCATCTGGGAAACGCTGTGGATATAGTATATCTTGACTTTAGTAAAGCATTTGACAAAGTATTTCATACCATACTTATTTAAAAAAATGACCAAATATGGGATTGACAAGGCAACTGTTAGGTGGATTCACAACTGGCTGAGTGATCGTACTCAAAGAGTGGTCATAAATGACTGCACATCCAAGTGGAAGAATGTATCAAGTGGGGACCACAAGGCTCTGTCCTAGGCCCAGTGTTGTTCAACATTTTTATAAATGATCTGGAGGAGGGAATTGATGGGAAACCGATCAAATTTGCTGACAACACAAAGCTAGGAGGGATAGTTAACACCAGGGAAGAGAGAGAGAGTATTCAAAAAGATCTAGAAAAGCTTGAACAGTGGGCAGCGACTAACAGAATTGTATTTAACAAGGAGAAATGCAAAGTCCTACATCTGGGCAAGAAAAATGAAGAAAGCACATACAGAATAGGAGAAATTGGGCTAAGCAGCAGCACATGTGAGAAAGACTAGAGTCTAGATCACGAGAGGTAATTAATATTATCCCCCTCTACTATTCCTTGGTCTGACGTCATCTGGAATACTGTGTCCAGTATTCTGTGCCACTTTAAAAAAGGTATAGATAAACTGGAGCAAGTTCAGAGAAGAGTTACCAAGATGGTGAGCGGTCTGCAAATCATGTCCTATGAGGAACGGTTAAAGGATCTGGAAATGTTTAGCTTACAAAAAGGAAGGCTGAGAGGAGACTTAATAGCTGCCTACAAATATCTGAAGGGCTGTCACAGTGCAGAGGGATCAGCCCTATTCTCATTTGCACAAGGAAAGACTAGAGGCAATGGGATGAAACTGAAAGGGAGGAGACACAGATTAGATATTAGAAAAAACTTTCTGATAGTGAGGGTGATCAATGAGTGGAACACGTTACCATGGGAGGTGGTGAGTTCTCCTTCAATGGAAGTGTTCAAACAAAGGCTGGACAAATATCTGTCTGGGATGATTTAGTAAATCCTGCATTGAGCAGGGGGTTGGACCTGATGACCCTGGAGGTCCTTTCCAACTCTACCATTCTATGATTCTATGAAAAGAAAAACCCTATTTTAATTAAAAATGTATTTTCCTCCCTTAGCTTTAGGGCTTATTCAAAAATCCGTATTTTTAATCCGTGCGCAATCAGTCTTTTTAATGGGCTTTGCATGGACAGTACGCAGACTCATTGACTTCAATGGACTTTTTTACACATGCAGTACTTTTTTCCATGGACCCGCAGTTGCTGACGAGCATTGGACATGCATAGTCAACTATCTCTGCCATTCGAACAGCACACGGACATGTGATTGCGTGCTGTCTAATGTGCATTTCATCCGAGAATCTCAAAACCCACGTAAAGATGAGTAAATCAGCCCTTCCTAGAAAGCGCAAAAGGTAAGGTAGGGGAGAAAAAAATTGGTGGCCGGGGGTAAGTATTTTGCGTCACATACATTCTGAGTGCCAGGAATATATTAATGCATGAGCATTTGACGCCCATGCAAAATGTGTTCGTGTTACACTGGATGTCCAAAATTGGTGTTCTTTTTTTGGGGGGGGGGGAGCATTTTTTATTTTTTTCTTTTATATATATTTTTTTCTTTTTTCACATTTTATTTATTTATGCACCTTTTAATTTTTGTACACATTTTACTTTTTTTGTTACTATGGGGACACAGCTTAGCAGGGAACACATACGAATGTGTTCCCTGCTATCCCCTTATACAGACCACTGATAACAGCGATCTAATGATAAAAACCCATTAGGTCACTGTTAGTAGTGATCTGTAGTCACAGGCATGCAGAGAGGACGCACATTACGCCCTCTCTGCATGCCAGCAAGCCCCAGTATACAGAGGTAATCCTTGTGACATCATGATGCAGAAACACCCCAATGCGTGTTTTGACCTCTTTGCCAAGCGGTATGCAACAATGTAATTACAAGTTTTTCAGGAGTCTATATAGAAAGGTTCATTGCTATGTTTTTAAACTATTTTTTGCTATTTGTACATTTATACATTTATACTTTGTTTAAAAAAAATTGCATGCAGCCTCTTTTTGCTCTACTTTACATTTTATATGATTATTGTGATCCCAGTTATGATTGACTGGGATTTAAATGTGTTGTTCCTAATATGTGATTATAATGTATTCTGTGTTTTGTATAATAAAAAATATATAGTATGTAGTTCTTACTCCTTTCTTTTGTACTGTAATCTAATGGCACCTATGGCAGCTTGATCCCTCAGTGGGAAGTAGATTGATTAGGAGTCTACTGAGAATGGGGCTAAGGAGAGACTTTTCCACCCCCCAGAACTAAATTATTTTTACTTTTGGGTGAACCTGGCTACATTTCTTTGTAAGGACGAAGTCAAACAAGCATGTATTTGTGCTTGCGTATGTGGGCATAAAACCGTGCATCTATTAGAACTAGAGATGAGCGAACGTACTCGTCCGAGCTTGATACTCGTTCGAGTATTAGCGTGTTCGGGATGCTCGTTACTCGTAACGAGTACCACGCGATGTTCGGGTTACTTTCACTTTCATCTCTGAGACGTTAGCGCGCTTTTCTGGCCAATAGAAAGACATGGAAGGCATTACAACTTCCCCCTGCGACGTTCAAGCCCTATACCACCCCCCTGCAGTGAGTGGCTGGCGAGATCAGGTGTCACCCGAGTATATAAATCGGCCCCTCCCGCGGCTCGCCACAGATGCATTCTGACAGAGATCAGGGACAGTGCTGCTGGTGCCGGAGCTGCTATAGGGAGAGCGTTAGGAGTGATTTTAGGCTTCAAGAACCCCAACGGTCCTTCTTAGGGCCACATCTAACCGTGTGCAGTAGTGTGGAGGCTGCTTTTTGCAGTGTTGCACATTTTTTTTTTGTATATCGGCCATGCAGAGCATTGCGTCCTGCAGTAATTTTACATAGTCCAGGGCCAGTAGTGGTGAGGCAGGGACAGAAGACATATTATTGATTGAATATAGGCAGTGGGCCTTTGCAAAAAAAATTGTGGGAAAAAATCTATTTGGGCTGCCTGTGAGTGTCCTCAGTGTTCTGGGTCTGTGCTGGGTGTAGTAGTTCTCCAAGTTCATACGCAGCCAGCTAAGTGTTACAGCAGGCTTGCGCAAAATTCTTTCCTGCCTCTGTGTTGCCTCTTACATCACCGCTGTATTCCTGTCCACATGTGTACTGGGTCTCTGCTGGGGGTAGTTGTCCTAATTTATACGCAGCCAGCTAAGTGTTACAGCAGGCTTGCGCAAAATTCTTTCCTGCCTCTGCTGTGCGTTCTGTAAGCGAAGTCAGCCTCCAACCACAGGCCAATAAGCGGCACATTTAATTACAGCGTTCTGTTTCTGCACTACTGGTAATACAGCATGCTGAGGGGTAGGGGTAGGCCTAGAGGACGTGTACGCGGGCGAGGACGCGGAGGCCCAAGTCAGGGTATGGGCACAGGCCGAGCCAGTGCGGTGGCCAGGGGTAAAGGTAGGGCCAGACCGAATAATCCACCAACTGTTTCCCAAAGCGCCCCCTCGCGCCATGCCACCCTGCAGAGGCAAAGGTGCTCTAAGGTGTGGCAGTTTTTCACAGAGACGCCTGACGACCGACGAATAGTGGTGTGCAACCTTTGTCGCGCCAAGATCAGCTGGGGAGCCACCACCACCAGCATGCGCAGGCATATGATGGCCAAGCACCCCACAAGGTGGGACGAAGGCCGTTCACTGCCTCCGGTTTGCACCACTGCCTCTCCCCCTGTGCCCCAACCTGCCACTGAGATCCGACCCCCCTCTGAGGACACAGGCACGAGTGCCTACCGGCCTGCACCCACACCCTCGCCTCCGCTGTCCTCGGCCCCATCCAGCAATGTCTCTCAGCGCAGCATCCAGACGTCGCTAGCGCAACTGTTTGAGCGCAAGCGCAAGTACGCCGCCACGCACCCGCACGCTCAAGCGTTAAACGTGCACATAGCCAAATTGATCAGCCTAGAGATGCTGCCGTATAGGCTTGTGGAAACGGAGGCTTTCAAAAGCATGATGGCGGCGGCGGCCCCGCGCTACTCGGTTCCCAGTCGCCACTACTTTTCCCGATGTGCCATCCCAGCCCTGCACGACCACGTCTCCCGCAACATTGTACGCGCCCTCACCAACGCGGTTACTGCCAAGGTCCACTTAACAACGGACACGTGGACAAGCACAGGCGGGCAGGGCCACTATATCTCCCTGACGGCACATTGGGTGAATTTAGTGGAGGCTGGGACAGAGTCAGAGCCTGGGACCGCTCACGTCCTACCCACCCCCAGAATTGCGGGCCCCAGCTCGGTGCTGGTATCTGCGGCGGTGTATGCTTCCTCCACTAAACCACCCTCCTCCTCCTCCTCCTCCTCCAACGCAACCTCTGTCTCGCAATCAAGATGTGTCAGCAGCAGCACGTCGCCAGCAGTCGGTGTCGCGCGGCGTGGCAGCACAGCGGTGGGCAAGCGTCAGCAGGCCGTGCTGAAACTACTCAGCTTAGGAGAGAAGAGGCACACGGCCCACGAACTGCTGCAGGGTCTGACAGAGCAGACCGACCGCTGGCTTGCGCCGCTGAGCCTCCAACCGGGCATGGTCGTGTGTGACAACGGCCGTAACCTGGTGGCGGCTCTGCAGCTCGGCAGCCTCACGCACGTGCCATGCCTGGCCCATGTCTTTAATGTGGTGGTTCAGCGCTTTCTGAAAAGTTACCCACACTTGTCATACCTGCTCGGAAAGGTGCGCCGGGTCAGCGCACATTTCCGCAAGTCCAAGACGGACGCTGCCACCCTGTGGACCCTGCAACATCGGTTTAATCTGCCAGTGCACAGGTGGGTTCCAGGGAGCCACCCATGCTGTGGGTGCACACAGAATTCCCATTGCGGAGTTGTACCTGCCTGTGACTATTTATAAAAAACTGCGGTCTGACTGGGGCATGCAGACACCTTGACAGAATGAATAATGTGTGGCACATAGGTTTGGTGTGCGCTGTGGACACTGGGTCGTGCGGGGGGGGTTGGGCAGCATTTAACCCAGGAGAAGTGGCAGCGGAGTGTCATGCAGGCAGTGATTGTGCTTTGTTGGAGGTAGTGTGGTGCTTAGCTAAGGTATGCATTGCTAATGAGGGCTTTTTAGAAGTAAAAGTTGTTGGGAGGGGGGGGCCCACTCTTGCCGCTATTGTGACTTAATAGTGGGACCTGGGAACTTGAGATGCAGCCCAACATGTAGCCCCTCACCTGCCCTATCCGTTGCTGTGTCGTTCCCATCACTTTCTTGAATTGCCCAGATTTTCACAAATGAAAACCTTAGCGAGCATCGGCGATATACAAAAATGCTCGGGTCGCCCATCGACTTCAATGGGGTTCGTTACTCGAAACGAACCCTCGAGCATCGCAATAATTTCGTCTCGAGTAACGAGCACCCGAGCATTTTGGTACTCGCTCATCTCTAATTAGAACCAATAGTTTCCTATGATGTGTTCACATGTTCATGTTTTACAGGCATGAAGATACTCGCAACTGTAAAGATAGGACATGTGTGAACCGCATAGGTCCGTGCTCCGCTAGAATCCCGACGGAGAATTCCCTTAAAATTAATGGCTAAACGCTGCCTGTGATTGGCTGAGCGCTCAGCCAATCAGACACAACCCTCTCAGAAGGTGGGGATTTTAAATCCCCGCCTGCTGAAAGCACTTCAGAACAGTGTCGGGGACACGCTGGCCCCGAAAGCGCCAGAGAGGTGAGTATATATATTTTTTTATTTTTTACATAAGTTAGGGATGATTTTCGGGGAAGGGATTGTATTTCAAGCTCTTTCCTGAAAATCACTGCAGGGGGTGCCTGCAGCCCATTGCTTTTTAAATGGGGCCGACTGCTGTAGTGCAGGCTCCATTGAAGCAATGGGCACTGAACTTTGGTCACAAGTATTTTGCACATCCGTGCAGTACATTTTTTAGTGCAGCATTGATGCGTCAAAATGCACGCTCGTCTGACCAAAGCCTAAGGGTACACACCTGAGCACTGGTTCTTTTTTCTTCTTAATTTGTGTTTGCTTGCTTTTCCGACAAAGTAGTCAGTAAATCAGTAGAAAGTAGACAGGACAGGGCCGCTCCAGGCGCCTCGAGGACATCTCCTATGTTGTTGGGCACACATTAAGGATATGCATTGCTGAGAAAATTTGACTGTTTGTCATTTTAAGTAGTTATTATGTTTCTGGAGCATATGTTCAGACTAAGCATGGAAGTTGTTAACCATACTCTAATGGTGCCGTATTGAGGTGCTGTATGGAGGACCATGAGGAAAAATAGAGACTGTGTGTCATAAATAAGACACACATAGGCCAGCATAAGATACAAAAGCTGCCTAAGCGATCATAACAGTGGTCATGGTCAGTGAATATCAGAACCCACCCAACTGGTATTCACGAAAGAAAAATTGAGCATGGTCACCCAAGCTACGGTAGGATCCTGTTGGTATGATGCAAGCTAGGGTCATCCTTACACTGATCCATATTGGAACAGAGTTGTGGCAGTCGGTCCTGTGACATATTTAATCACTTTTGATCATCAAGAACACTTTTCACAGGGTCATGGGCCCCAACCTCTATAACTTTGGCTCCTCCATTAAATGTGCAAAGAGTGCTGTGCCACGGTTCAGAGAAATATTGTGAGATGATGCTGGTCATACATTTACTCGTATGACTTTGAACCTGGCTTACACACAGATGATCATCCAACTTAAGGCCAGCCTGGGGAAGCGCTCACCTCTGGGACCCCACTGATAACCTCTAGTTTAAAAAAAAAAAACTTAAATAGTGAGAGAGACCTTTATCTCCTCTACATGAAGCACCCATCACCACAGCTTGCCAAATGATGGTCAGAAGACCCATCGTTTGACCAATATTAGACATTTTTGGCCCATTCTATGGAAGCACATTTAACTCTGTTCTTACAGACCAAATCTATGTACAGTAGGCTGTTTATTTCTTATCTGCATTTACATTTAATGTAGTCTACAACAACTAATAGCTTCACTGTCAGATCTATAGTCAGCCTCATCCAATTTACTTAATTACTGCAGCTCTACAAATAGTTTTTAAATGATGAGGACCATGGGATACTGAAGCCTCATTGAAAGCAAAATGTACGAAAATAAGGAGTTGGAGCGATGGAGGACAATTTGCACAGTTTAGACAGCTCTATAACAGTGTGTGTTGACACTACTGCTAATTTTCCATAATGAGTTTTATAGTTGGCATTTTCTAGTTGTTTTTAACTTTGAAGGGTCCTTTAATTAGACAATGTCCTCCAGCAGTGAAAATGTTAATTAAGCAAATGCTAATTATGGTTGTCATTGCGTCTTACAGATACATTCTCTTAAAACGAATGAAAGCCTATTAAATAATTAAGACAAATCATTGAGTATGTGAAGAAAAATCCTCACCTCTAAGTTCACCATATGATTGGGGGGAACCAAAATTTAAATAAGTAATACCGTTATAGGCAGAATTAAAAAATATATATTTTAAGGCAGTTAATCTTAATTATGTTCTTTAAAGAGGCTGTGTACATTTACAGATTATATCCTACTAGCTGACATACCCGGCTTCGCCCAAGTTATTTTGGTACTGGTGTTTATCTGGTGTTCACACGAAAAATCTTATGAAGTCGTGGTTACTTTAGAGATACCGGAAAAACATATGTTCACCATTTTGCAAGGTTCTTTGCGTTACCCAGGAAACACCACGTGGAGGTAATCATGCGACGTTTCCTTTATATAAAATGACATCAGGAAGTGAGAGAATTCGATTCCGTACGTAAAATTTGGACGCTAATTCTTTTGCGCTTAGAATTGAATAATCGAGTTGGGACCCATTAACTTTTCCCATTTATGACATAATCAATGCTTGTGCCAAATTTCATGTTTCTATGACACCGGGAAGTGAGAGAATTAGATTACGTACTGTACGTAAAATTTGGACGCTAATTCTTTTGCGCTTATAATTGAATAATCGAGTTGGAACCCATTAGCTTTATGACACAATCAATGCTCGTGCTAAATTTCAAGTTTCTATGACATCGGGAAGTTGGAGAATTAGATTCCGTACATAAAATTTGGACGCTTATTCTTTTGCGCTAGAATTAAATAATCGGGTTGGGACCCCTTTACTTTTCCTATTTTGGACATAATCTATGCTTGTGCCAAATTTCATGTTTCTACAACATCGGGAAGTGGGAGAATTAGTGACGAGTCAGTCAGTCAGTGAGTGAGTCAGTGAGGGCTTTCGTCTTTATATATATAGATAACAAGGATACTTTGTCATTGTGTTATTGGGGGAGGTCCAACTATTGGGACTTCTCCAATCTTAAAGGGGTTGTCCCGCAGCAGCAAGTGGGGTTATACACTTCTGTATGGCCATATTAATGCACTTTGTAATATACATCGTGCATTTAATATGAGCCATACAGAAGTTATACACTTACCCCCTCCGGTGCTGGCGTCCTCGTCTCCATGGCGCCGACTAACGCTGTCTTCTCCTTCCATTAGATGCGCTTGCGCTGTGCATGCTGCTGCTCTGTTCAATGGGGCCGCTCCAGCGTGCTCACGCCGCTGAGGTCTTCTGCGCATGCGCAGACCAGCTCTCCGGCCGCTGAGGTCTTCTGCGCATGCGCAGACCAGCTCTCCGGCGCGAGCACGCCGGAGTGGCGCCATTGAACAGAGCGGAAGACCGCACAGCGCAAGCGCGTCTAATGGAAAGAGAAGACAGCGTTAGTCGGCGCCATGGAGACGAGGACGCCAGCACCGGAGGGAGTAAGTGTATAACTTCTGTATGGCTCATATTTAATGCACGATGTATATTACAAAGTGCATTAATATGGCCATACAGAAGTGTATAGACCCACTTGCTGCCACGGGACAACAAATAGTGGAGAGGGGTGGAGAGGAGGCAGAGAGGGGGCGGGAGCTCAGTTCCTGCTCCTGGCTCTTCCATCCTCCCCCCCCCCCCTGCAGATGAGGACAACGTATATGTTCGTGGGAATGCAGCCTCAAACTGTAGTTTGAGCGAATTGTGAGCGATCATCGTTCCGTGTAAATGGGCCTTTAGATTTATAGCTTCACAATGGCTTGTTATTTGTGTCACAGGTTCTAGTTTTTAGTAACGTTCATTCTCCTGGGGATTGTAGAGAAAACACAACAGCAAATTGCTTTTTTCCAAGCCATGTGTTGTGTAATGTAACTAATTTCCCAACTTTTCCTACAGGTCATTTTCTGTTATGTTGTTTATTATCACGTTTTTAGTAGCCTATCTTAACTATTGAAGAGTCTTGCCGACATTTTTTATTTTCAGAATTGTAAATAATGCTGATAATATATTAGCTTAATAGTAATAATAAGCAATTAACGTGTTATTTAGGTGCTTTTACCCTAATATTAATATCCATATTATTATTTTATCATTTCTTATTATATTTAAAGACATGATTTATTGCAAAGAATCGGTAGCCAGACTCGGAATAAATAAGCATTTTAAACGCAAAAGGGCAAGCGTATTATAGGGGAGTAAATTTCCTTATCTACCTTTTTAGCTGAGATACTGCTAGGAGGAGATAGCGAGAACAAATAAGTGATTCTTAGAACATCATACAAAAACGTTATTGATTTTCCCTTTCCTCACTTGCTGTTCGGCTGCAGATAAAAATCACTTGAATTTTCTGAGGATTTGAGTTATCTAATTTCAAGCCTTTGCCACTCAACTTACAAAATCTAGCGGAATATGAGCGTTGACAAGGCGACATTTTCGAATGGAGCTATCTGCTGGAAGATCTGAATATGCCGCTACGTGGAGAAGAGAGGGGGGACATTTTGATAGATTCTTTTTGTGACTCATTTATTTTTACGATCCGTGGTATCAGGACGCTGCTCTCTGAACAATTTATTTGAGGAAAAAAGCTCATAAAATATTTTTTTGCTGCTATTTATATGCAGAACATTGATTTGTTTGGTTAGGATGGGAATTTAAGGGCTTAGAGAGCAAAGTGGAGATGGAACACTTAGTTACACGGACGGAATGTGGAAAATAAAGCGTAGTCGCATCAATGTGGCTCTGCGGCTGTTTCAAAAACTACAAGTATGACATTACAGGTTTGGGGGTTGTGGTTTATGCAATAGTTGGAGACCATTCTAGAATTTTTTTAGGGTTAGCAGATAACGAATTGTAGGAAGTTATAGTTTTGCAACAGGTGGAAACTAACAGGTTGGAGGTCTTGTGTTGGAAGCGGGCCCCATAGAGGCCTTGAACTTGTAATAGTTTGATCAGAAGTACAGTACTGTATTGCTACTGTACTTTCGATGTGTACCCCGCAGTCACCTCATGGATCGAAGAAGGGTGGGGGGATCCACCCTTTGTCTACCAACTTAGATGTTGCGGTCAGAATTGAGCACAGCATCTAAGGGATTAAATGGTCATAAGAAGAATTTGTGGAAAAAGGGTAATTGATAGTTTTTGTCTAATTTACAAAAGTGCTGAAAATTATTTTTGTTATTTTTATACAAAGTAAGGTTAAGTCCCCTGGTACAAGCAACGAGTCGTGCCTGACTCCTAAGGTGACGTCACATCATGACGTTTTCTTGGCAGACTGTTTTTGCGAGGTGGTTTGCTATTGCCTTCCCCATTCATCTTTTACCCCCCACCAAGCTGCGTACTCATTTTACCGACCTCAGAAGGATGAGTCAACCTTGAGCCGGTTACTTGAACCATGTGGGGATTGAACCCGCAACCTTCGGGTCGTACATCATTAATATATACCAGAAAATGTTATGGCTCACAAAGATATGAACATCTTAGATGGTCTGGCCCACATTTTATCTCACGGTAAAGGATACAGACACCTTTGCACAAAATGTTTTTTTTTATTGATTATAGACTTACTAAATGCAAAATTTGGGGTGAGTTTATGTGCAGCTCTCCGATTCTACGGCTGTATTGTGGGACCAAGGATTCCACCATTTCAAAATAAGGCTCACCTGGACTTCAGGTGCCAGAGGGTGGGCTCAGAGCACGGGACCCACCTCCTGGTGGCAGGTGAGTCTAAACACGTATTTATTCACCTTTTCTTGTTGGAAATACATAAAAAGTCATCAAAGCGCTGCCCTCCTAATTTGCGTTGTTTCTTTCTTCTAAACACAAAATGAAACAACTTTCTACCACTTTCCTGCTGTGGAGTCTGTGCAACTCCTTTACATGGCTGGTTGTCCTGCTGCTTCTGACATAGATCTGTTTGCACATGGCTTATACCCACTTGATAGAAGGAGATTAGATGCTCTTTTGCATAGCATGATTATACCCATTCTCCAATAAAATATGTTTTCATGATTCCTTATGGGTAATTGGTAATGCTGAAACATGTTGGTAGTTGTAGTTTGTACATCAAGTAGATAGGGACAAGTTGGGGATTATAAGAGGACCTTTTGGTGGGTGTAGATGAAAATTTGTAAGAGTTGTACAAAGTTCTACAACTGATGAAGAGCCAGGGGTTGGAGACTGTTGCAAGACTTGCTTTTTCCTATGGCCATTCAAATATATCTGATATCTTATATCCAAGGTAGAGGAGGTACAACAGGGTACTAGAGCCTCCATGTCCCCTGTATCACATCTTGTATCCAAGCTAGAGGTGGTACAGCAGGCTACTGGAGCCTCCATGTCCCCCGTATCACATCTTGTATCCAAGCTAGAGGTGGTACAGCAGGGTACTGGAGCCTCCAGGCCACCTGTATTAAATCTTGTATCCAAGCTAAAAGCAGTACAACAGGGTAATGGAGCCACCATGTCCACCCATATAACATCTTGTATCCAAGCTAGAGGCGGTACAACAGGGTACTAGAGCCACCATGTTCTTCCATATCACATCTTATATCCAAGCTAGAGGCGGTACAACAGGGTACTGGAGCCTCCATGCCTGCCTGTATCACATCTTGTATCCAAGCTAGAGGCGGTACAACAGGGTACTAGAGCCACCATGTCCTCCCATATCACATCTTGTATCCAAGCTAGAGGCGGTACAACAGGGTACTGGAGCCTCCCTTCAAGTGTTCAGTTTTCCACAAATTGGCCTTTTGCTCTGATATTGTAATCACTTATATCAACCTTACAATCACACAGAGAAAGTTTCATTCTCCTCTGACAACTCCTTCTAGGTGTCTGACTTTTGTTTGACAGTGAGTGTATTTCACTTTACCTCTTCTCACTACAATAGAGCTTAGCAGGACACATAGACAACGGATAATTTTATAGAGAACAGGCTGTTTGTTCTCTGTGAAATGATTAATAGTATATTTCCCAACCTTATAATCAGGATTTATTATTCTTTGGGGGGGTTAAGATAATTTTTTTACATATGCTTTTAGACTTTATCATTTTCTAAGTTTCAGTATATTTTGCTAGCTGGGCATGTGGTTCAGATGTATGACATGTTCCACAACGCTGCACAAATTAGTAAAGAATGACTTCTATTAATTTCTCCTATGAAGCTTGCCGGCCATTCAGTGATGTAGTCACATTTTGGAAACAGTCGGTGTTGTGAATTTAAAGGGGATGTAAGATTTATGGCACTTACTGTGGGATAGGCATGTGCAAGCAGTGGGGTAGCAATAGGGGTTGCAGTCTACTAGGCTAGGGGTGACCCCTCACTACTAACACTGGTTTACACTCACATGAATTTACAAATGAGACATTTGTGTTGCCTTCTGCCTGTCACCGCAGAAGGCTCCTGAGGTGTTGTCAGTTAGAAATCCCTCAGTGGGCTCAGTGTGTAATGTGTCCTTCTTCAGAACCCTGCTATATGAGTTATACATGCTACAGGGCTCAGCCTTTCTGGTGTGTTTATTGTTTGAGCAATGACATCTGTGATTGGCTGCAACAGCCTGTGATATCGTAGAAACAGGCTGCTGCAGCCTGTCAACACAAAGGTGAACCCAGAAATGGAGATGTGGGGAGCCAGGAGAGGTGAGTATACGATTGTTTATTAATTTAATACTTGGGATGCAGGAATTAAAATATAATAACTCAGACATGTCTGCTTTATTCTAAACACAGTGCCACTCTTGTCTGTGGGGTTTTACGTGGTATTGCAGCTCAGTTCTATTAAAGTGAATGGGAATTGAGCTACAATACTAGACACAACCCACGGACAGCTGGAAGAAGGCAGCTAGGTTTTTCTAACCCCTTTATGGAGTACAGAGGGAACACTATTATTTTGTGAGCATAGAGAGGTATTACTACTTTTCTGGGGTACAAAATGGGCATTATTATTTTATGGGGACACAGAGCGGTGTTAGTACAGTATAGGGAGAAACAAAGCAGGCACTATTCTGTTGGGTACAATGGGGAAACTATTGCTGTGTGCATGCACTATTACTTTGTAAGCACAAGAGGTGGAACCTTTAATGTGGGAGGCATTGAGTAGGACATTGAGGGTAGCAGCAGGATGAAGAAGGTATGCAGTCAAGTTGTAACCTTAAGAAATCATCATGTCAATCTGGGCCGAAAGGAAAACAAAAGGGATGACACCAGTCAAAGAAAATGACATGTCTGATCACTGGAGGTAACTGCTCTGTAATCTCTAGCACTGTGTAGGTGTAGTACTGGTATCTATTTGTGGCGTCCTCACCAGACATGCTGGATCCTAACCTGAAAGACTCACGTGAATGCACCCCAAACAGTGGTAAACAATAAAGACATCCATAGCAAGGAAAACACTGTTGCTGAATGATCTTACCTAGGAAAGGGGCCTGCCTATGCACAGGTAACCCACTCTGACAAGAGCGAACCTGACTACTTAACTAGGACACTAGTTAACCCTATATGGGATAAGAGAATACCACAGAAAACAAGATGTAAAAGATAATAACTGCGGCGCTTAGATTTGAGAACACTCAGGCAAATGGGAGATCCAGCTCCAAGCTCTGATTTCCACTACAGCCAGAGGAAGACTGAAAAACAACAAAAACACTTACCTAGCACACCTGCATGCATGAACAGATGGAATTGCTACAGTGCATAGGAGATATCGGTTTGTATTTTGGCCAATAAACTTAAGCCTATGAGCCCACAACAAGGGTTCTCGTCTTGTGGGTTCATACTCTAAACAAAACAACTACCCCATGAGTCCTGCCTGCAAGCGGGGTGATCGCCCCAATAGGGACAATCCCACGCTGAAACCTAAGGACCTGGCTAGCCATAGATGGAAAACGATCCAAGCAGAACAGGCCAGTGTGTCTAAACTGTCGAGTTATAATGCTTATCTTAAGATATGCCATCAGTCATGAAAAATTAAAGGGGAACTGGGAGGCTAAATTCTATAATCTTTCTTTCTGTGAAACAGAACTGACAATGATGATGATAATTATCCATTCAGTCCAGGCTGACTTTTTATGGATCATCTTTCTCCATGCTTTCCTATCCTTGACGCTTCTTTCAGTATCTCCATGTGCATGTCTGTATCCGCCTTGATTGCATCCAGCCAGAGTGTTCTTTGTCATCCTCCTCTTCGTGACCCAATAACTATGCCAAGTATCAATGTTTTTTCCAGAGAACCGGCTCGCATGATATGTCCAAGGTATAAGAGCTGTTGTTTGGTGATTTTGCCCTCTGGTGATATTTTTGGTTTGATACGCTCTAGGACCATCTTATTGGTGACCATTGCCATCCAGATTATACACAGCATTCTTCTCCAGCACCATGATTCGCAATGGAAACACAATTTCATTTATTATTCATATCTTTGTAGCAATGCTAATATCTTTGCTCTTCCATATCTTTGCCATTCCTTGCACTGCGGCCAAGTTCAATTCTTCATTTAATTCCAGATTCTCCATTGCAGACGATGTTGGAACTGAGGAAGAGGAAATCATAAACTGCCTCATTGTTGATTTTTACGTGGACTGTCCGTCATTATCTTTGTTTTCCTCATGTTGAGGTGCAGCCCCATGCGCTCACTTTCTTCTTTAACTCTTCGGATCAAGTATTCCACATCCTTTTCACTTTCTGAAAGCAACATTGTATCATTGCATATCAAAGGTTGTTAATTAGAGATGAGCGAGTATACTCGCTAAGGCACATTACTCGAGCGAGTAGTGCCTTAGCCGAGTATCTCCCCGCTCGTCTCTAAAGAGTCGGGGGCCGGTGCGAGTGACAGGTGAGTTGTGGCGGGGAGCGGGGGGAGCGGGAGGGAGAGAGAGATCTCCCCTCCGTTCCTCCTCGCTCTCCCCCGCCTGCCCCCGAATCTTTAGAGACAAGCGGGGAGATACTCGGCTAAGGCACTACTCGCTCGAGTAATTGTTGATGTTTCTCCCACCAATTTTCACTCCAATTGTTCATTCCTCCAGGTTGCTTCGCCTCGTGATTGTTTCGGAATGCAGATTGAACATGGCTGGCAATAGAATGAAGCCTTGTCAGGCGCCTTTCTTAATCTCGAACCAGTCAGTGTTACCGATAGCTGTCCATACTGTGGCTTCTTGGTTCTCATAAAGTTATCATATCAATTCTTCCACATGCTCCGGGATGTCCATTTGCTTCATACAATTCCACAGCTTGTTGTGATCAATACAATCGAGTGCTTTGCTGTAGTCTATGAAGCACATGTTCACGTCCTCCTGATATTCATGTGTCCTTCCTGTGACCCACCGCAGGTTTGCAATTTGATCTCTGGTTTTACATCCTGTGCGAAATACGGCTTAGATGTCATGGAGCTGCCTCTCAACATATGAGTTCCTGCGTTTTTGAATAATCTTGAGCAGGAGTTTGCTGGCATGTGATAGGAGTACGATGGTTCAAGAACTGGCATTAGTGGAGAGTTATTAATATTGCTATCAGAGTATTGCGTTACCTTGCATTCTGTGCAAAGTACTATTATTAATAAGTTCTAGTCAGCAGTAGATAGTGCCAAGGGATCAGTAGGTAAACGTTCACTTGCTTAATGTCCAGACTTGAGGGTGGTGGTTTGAAGATGACGAAGTTTAGTTTAGAAGGGGATAGAGCTGCCCCAGTGATTAAACACTTTTCTAGCCTCCATCTCTCAGCCACTCATGCCTAAACTGATGGGAGGAGACAAAATCATATAAGTCCTTGTAATCTTTCAGAGGTTTCAGTGTATTTTCAGAGGGAATGTGAGTTTTCAGCATATTTTCAGTTAAGAGTCAGAGGGATGAAGAGTGAGCAGATGGTTTAAAAGGGGTTGTCTCGTGAAATCAAGTGGGGTTATACACTTCTGTATGGCCATATTAATGCACTTTGTAATATATATCGTGCAATAAATATGAGCCATACAGAAGTTATTCACTTACCTGCTCCGTTGCTAGCGTCCCCGTCGCCATGGTTCCGTCTAATTTCGGTGTCTTCTTGCTTTTTTAGACGCGCTTGCGCAGATGGATCTTCTCCCCTCGGCTCGGCTTTGCAGCATCAGCGTTTTGGCTCCGCCCCCTTGTACGCATCATCACGTAGCTCCGCCCCATGACGTGTGCCGGTTCCAGCCTCCTGATTGACTGGAATCGGCACGTGACGGGGGCGGAGCTACGCGATGACACGTACAAGGGGGCGGAGCCAAAACGCAGATGCTTCCGAGCCGAGCCGAAGGCAGAAGATCCATCTGCGCAAGCGCGTCTAAAAAAGCAAGAAGACACCGAAATTAGACGGAACCATGGCGACGGGGACGCTAGCAACGGAGCAGGTAAGTGAATAACTTCTGTATGGTTCATATTTAATGCACGATGTATATTACAAAGTGCATTAATATGGCCATACAGAAGTGTATAACCCCACTTGATTTCGCGAGACAACCCCTTTAAGGGTCAGGGCTTCACAATGCCTGTACAGCCATTTTCCTAGAACTCATGCTTGGACGAACAGGTGATTAGTGCAGGTTGCAAGTATCCAGGAGTGCTGGTAATAAAAAGAACCTAGACAAGTAATACGGGAGCTGATAGAAAGGCAGCAGCACTTCCAGCCACCACCTTCAAAACTGGATTTGAGAGATTGGACTGTGATGGATATTAACATTTCACTACTTGGACACTAAATAAAAATAAGTTGATTGTTACCCTGCCCAACTCCCTGAAATCTCTTCCACTGGGGGACCCTGCACTACAGCACTACATTACACTAGGGAGTAAATCTCAGCCTTTACCATCAATCTTCTCTGCAGTGTAACCAAATGGTAGAGGGATATTTACCATCACTGTGCAGTAACCTCCCACTCTAGCACACCACACCAAACTCTGACCCCCCATCAATTGAAATCTGGATTCATCTCTCCAGGTGATGTTTTTCCACTGCTCAGTAATACAATTTTTGTGCTCTTTTGTCCACTGGAGTCTCGCCTTACTGTATCTCTTAAACACACTGGCTGTGGAACTGGTGGTCTGCTGTTATAGTCTATCCATGATAGAGTTGTGCATTCATTTACGACACTAGCATTGCATTCAGCTGTAATTTGCTTGATTGTCCAGTGCATGTTCATAAGGACGATTCCTGACATCCTCCTCTGACCCCTTTGGTCAGAAAATTGTTTCTGTCCACAGGATCTCCTTTCGCTTGATGTTTTGCCTCAATCACGCCAATCTCAGTATACTCTACACACCATTACACAAGAGAATCCTGCAAAGGTAGCAGTGAAATCCTGCCCCTGGCTAGTCTAGAACCGATGACCAGGCCTTGTTGGAAGTTGCTTAGACCACTGAATTTTAACATTCTAATGTGGTTTCATGCTGAAACTCATCCACGGAAAACTTGTCACATGATTTTATGCCGCACCCTGGGGTCAGGGGAATAATTTCCATATAGGCAAGCACCAATTATGGAAGGATCGCGGTCTCTAATAAAGTGGCCGTTTAGTATACTGCAGTACTACTATTATTCTATGCCTCAGTAGAAGACAGGCAATGTTTTGATAGCGGTACAAGTGATCCTGACACATACAGAGCAGCTATACGGAGAATCTTCCCCCGATTCATAACAAGAAATCCTATTTGGTTTGATGTCATATCTAATCATACATTGTGTGTTGATATGAGTAAATGGCTCATTCCTCTCCTCCAGTTTTCGATACTTGTCCTTACCCCCTTCATCTGCGGTGACTTATCATGAAGTGCCGCAGATTATTGAGTCTCAAGAACATCTTTACCATCAACAGCAATTTAGAAGCTTTCAGTTTCTGACAGTGAAGGAACAATGAGTTAAGAACCTGTAATTCCAGGCATAAACATGCTGAACACTTAAGACAAATTGCCTTTCACATCCAAAGGGTATTGTTTTCTTTTAAGATGCAAAAATTCAATTGGTATACAACTAAGAAATGTCAAGAAAATTAATAGTCAGAAGCAGAAGTGGCTGGATGGGTGAATTATGGGTTACAGACTATCACCCACACCTAAAGGAATGTTACATTCAAGCTGTGCCAAGAAAAGTATTTGACCCCGACATGATTTCTTCAAAGACACAAAAATAGAACAAAAAACCTTTTTATGGGCATAGTACGTGTCATAGTCAACCAGTAGACTCGCAGTCGTGGTCATAGTCAACCAGTAGACTCGCAGTCGTGGTCATAGTCAACCAGTAGACTCGCAGTCCTGGTCATAGTCAACCAGTAGACTCGCAGTTCTGGTCATAGTCAACCAGTAGACTCGCAGTCGTGGTCATAGTCAACCAGTAGACTCGCAGTCGTGGTCATAGTCAACCAGTAGACTCGCAGTCGTGGTCATAGTCAACCAGTAGACTCGCAGTCGTGGTCATAGTCAACCAGTAGACTCGCAGTCCTGGTCATAGTCAACCAGTAGACTCGCAGTCCTGGTCATAGTCAACCAGTAGACTCGCAGTCCTGGTCATAGTCAACCAGTAGACTCGCAGTCCTGGTCATAGTCAACCAGTAGACTCGCAGTCGTGGTCATAGTCAACCAGTAGACTCGCAGTGCTGGTCATAGTCAGCCAGTAGACTCGCAGTGCTGGTCATAGTCAACCAGTAGACTCACAGTCCTGGTCATAGTCAACCAGTAGACTCGCAGTCCTGGTCATAGTCAACCAGTAGACTCGCAGTGCTGGTCATAGTCAACCAGTAGACTCGCAGTCCAGGTCATAGTCAACCAGTAGACTCGCAGTCGTGGTCATAGTCAACCAGTAGACTCGCAGTCGTGGTCATAGTCAACCAGTAGACTCGCAGTCGTGGTCATAGTCAACCAGTAGACTCGCAGTCCTGGTCATAGTCAACCAGTAGACTCGTAGCCCTGGTCATAGTCAACCAGTTGACTCACAGTCCTGGTCATAGTCAACCAGTAGACTCGCAGTCCTGGTCATGGTCAACCAGTAGACTCGCAGTCCTGGTCATAGTCCCCACGATTTTCCAACTCTCAACTGTCTCGGACCAACTCTTGGTCATGGTCTTTCTCTGACCCTCTCTCTGTCTTACTCCAGCCTTCCTAAGAGAAAGACGCCCACAGTAAGGGTGTTCGCCCATGATGGTTGTGGCAATCAGCTAATCCTCCTGGGTAAAAATATCACTGCAACAATGATATATAATGGCGGGGAGCAACAACCAGACAACTATCACTGCTAAAGGAGACCCCTTTAAAAACATAAACCTTTATTCACAGATACTTTAAAATCCTTATTAACCCCAATATACACACAAAATGATATAAAGAAATATATATGCATGTCGTCTTAGGGTAAAGGGTTATACAGCAGGTATTACTGCAATACTTATCGTTTGTTGACTCAAACCTTGATGTTGATGGTAGTACACACAGATAACTCTCCAGGGACAAATGGCCTCTATTGAAGGGGATGTTCTATATACAGGACCTACGATCACCGTCCCCAATAAACGATGTGTTATGTCCACTCTTCATCATCCCCGAAGACCAAAGTGTCCTCCCATCAGGCGAGAAACAGGTTGGCACTCAAATGGGCACAAGGGCTCCCCATCATAGTGCACCATAGCTGGTGGAAGAGGGTAGCACTAAACAAGAACACATTATTGCAAAGGATAAACTGCACAATTCGACAATTAACTCATTGTGCAAGGCGTATTGAGTGCCCTAAGTCTGCTAGAAATATTAACTTCCCCAACCCCCAAACCATGTGAGATCTGTTGTATAATGCCTCAACATCAGTGGGTGCCAATAATATGTTGTCATCCACCGGGATGAGCAAGCGTGAGGAGTAAATCAGAGATATCACGTAAATAAGGCAAGGCAAGGCAGTGCTACTTAATCCTCTTGGGTTGTCTGGGTTCCTCGCATCTGGGTCCAATCATAGCAAGCGAGTGTTGTGATTGGATTATGAGCACCGTTGCTCAGCCAATCAGAGCCGGCTCCCAATTAACCAATCACAGCCATTCAGTGATGTCATTCACTAAATAGCTGTGAATGATCGAGTGCCAGCTCTGATTGGCTGAGCCAGTGGTGTTCATGATCCAGTGAGAGCACATGCAGGCTGGAGGCAAGGTATTCAAAGCCTCGTCCCCAGAAAGAGAGGGCTGTGTCAACGCTGAGGACACAGCAGCCTGCTGCAGCGCCGGAGACCAGCGCGAGGGACTTAGACGCTGCCGACTAAGTGAGTATTGCTAAGTTTTTTAATGTAGTTTAGCTAGGGCTTATTTTTTGGGTAGGTCTTATTTTTTGGGAAACGCAGTAATACCCTCCCTCTTCATCTCTGCTGCAAAATTTTCAGGGGCATTTTTAGTCAAGCTGGAGGGAGACTCACTCTCCTTCTGCACCTTCTGCCATGCATTGCTGAATCGGCAAACTTTTAC
Source organism: Eleutherodactylus coqui (assembly GCF_035609145.1). Classification (NCBI taxonomy): domain Eukaryota; kingdom Metazoa; phylum Chordata; class Amphibia; order Anura; family Eleutherodactylidae; genus Eleutherodactylus; species Eleutherodactylus coqui. Next base: position 36,934,043 of record NC_089843.1, read on the forward strand.
TCGTCACAACAACTGTGGTGCCTGAGAAACAGCTGGGCTGTTGTAATGGTGCTGCAGTAACAGACGGAGGAGGAGACAGTTTGTTGCAGCAGTAGTAAAACTTTACTAAATGGAAAACGTAAATCTCATGGCATTGCTCCACAGGAGGGCTCTCAGACCTTAAACGGATCAAAACATACTATAATAGAGTCCAGCTCAAACATACATGGGCCTAATGACCACTCTGGTAACAGTCTTGTACATAGGGCTAATACATCTTTTCTCTTTCTGCATGGAAACTCTAATTCTGTGGCTTGGTAGAGAAGTTCCCACTTGGGTAGACCTTGCAGCACACTCACCACCTCTCTCGGTTATAAACACTCACGGCAGCTCTTAGATAGGCAACTTTGGCAAAAAATATAGACAGTAAGAGAGGGGATGAATTCACAGAGATATTGCTTGCTCAGCAGTCTCTGCAACTTGTGGCATGTTTTCAATTCAGGCCTCACTTCTTACCATCCAGGACAACTGCTTCAGTGGTTCAGCAACACTTAGCTACTTCAATTTGTGGCAGAATTCGGTCAGTACTATTCACATCAGCACTTGGTTCCCTCCACCACATTACACAGTCAAGGGTGTTATCTAGGCTCCCACTATACATCTGTAGGAGGAAAACTCCTTCTCCTCTGGGTCTTAGTCCCTTAGCCCAGAAACTGCGTGCCTTCTTCAGCCTGCTCTCCTCCACTTTGGGGCAGGCACTCTTGCCCGCTGCTGCAGGGGAGGTAAGAAACACTGAAGTATTGCAGTATATTGTATAAGAGAGCAAACAATGGCTAGTTCAAGACCCCCTATGGGAATTGAAAAAAGTAAAAATAAGATTAATAAAGATTTTTTTTATTATTATTAGTACATTTAAAATATATTAAAAGTTTTTGAAGACTCCTCTTTGCAGTTTTTGCATTAAAAAGATATTGCTTCATCTGTATAAGTACAATTAATTAAAAGATCACATTTTTTTATCGCACATGGTATACACCATAATAAAAAAATATGAAATACCAAAATTACACTTTTTGGTCACTCACTTCATCTCCAAGAAAAATTGACTAAAAAGTAATGAAAAAGTCGTTTGTACCCCACAACAGCGGGAATAAAATCTACACCTCATTCCATAAAAAAGGAGTCCTCACACCGCTTAACTGACAGAAAAATAAAACAGTTATGACAGTCCAATGATAGTGACAAAAAACGGTTTTTTTAAGTTGTTTTGTTTCTTGTAGTGCGACTATTAAAACTATAGCTCATGGAGATGATCAAGCGTGCTCGGTAAGGATAGTTACGAGAGAGAGCAACGCTATTTTCGAGTAACCGCATGCTCGTCGGAGAAAATTCAGGAAGGGAGGGGAGCGTGAGAGATCCCTCTCTCTCTCCCCCTGCAACCACCCGCTCTTCCCCGCGGCCCTCCCGGATTTTCTCTTTCCATTGGAATACATATGGCTTTTTTGATCACTTTTATTGCAATTTTTTTGTCAGGCAAAATTTAAAAAAGGCGTTTTTTTTTTTGCTTTTTTTTCTCACAGCGCTTGCCATGCAGGGTAAAAAGTGATGCAACAATGCCAAACACATTTTTCTTTTTTTACATAAAGATTGGAAAATGCACAAAAATGTTTTTTTTTCAATAACTACTTTTGAAAACTTTTTTTATTTTTACTGGTTTTATTATTTTTTATACCTGTTTTATGTTGCTATAGATAATTTGAACCTGTGGACCTAAGTGCGCTATAATAATAGATTGCATTACAACATATTAGTGATCATAGACAGTGGCAAACCCAGATGGTTAATGTCACAAAGGCAGAGCCCTTCTTCTGTGAACCCTTTACATGCCACGATCAACATTAAGTGACAGCCAACTCCTGCTGTGGATGAAGCAGGCTTTGCTTTAGAACCCACGTCATCTATAGGATGTAGACTTATGTCCATTTGTGGTAGCCCCTTCACATCCAGCACGTCCTGTGGCGGGAAAGGGTTAAATGATACCTTTGAATACTATAACTTATCTAGCAACAAAATAATGTTGGCATGAAACATTAAAAAGTTATGATTCTTAGAAAGTGGGGAGGAAAATGAAAAAAAAATCAAAATAGGATACAATGGGAAGGGGGTTAAGAAATTAAAAGTGTCTGCCTCATAAATTATTTCTATTCTTTCTGCTTCTACAGTGTCTTTAGATATCAGATCCGTCATAGCAGGGTGTTTCTTTTTTTTAGATCTTTGCCTAAATAGGTTAAAATGTTTGACACCCACCACATGGCCATAGATTTCAAAGATACAATGATGCAATGTTTCCAGTTTGAAGCCACCACTAGAGGGAGCCTGGGAGCTTACTGCATACATAGAACTCACTAACAAGTTGTAAGCTCTTAAGCTCCCCCTAGTAGAGGGTTCAGGCTGCAAGAATAATTTATTGGATACTTATGTCTGAAGTAGGGATAGATATTTGCTTGAAAAGGAATAGCACAGCAATTAACTGAAGAGTGCCGTGTTTTGATCACAGAGTCGGCTGAGGTTGGTCCGGTTATTAATAAAGTGTCCCTGATGTCTTCTTATTTATGTTGAAATATCTTTTGTTCCTTGTTTGTTTTCTCAGTTGGTTGTAATCAATAGTCAGAGGCTTCCAGTCCACAACCAGCCAGCCTTCTCTTTGTATCCCGTTCTCATATCACTATGCATCTCTGATGTCGATCAATACAGTGAGATAAACTGTATATACAAACTCCCACACATACTGATATAGTCACAACACAATTCAAATCTGTCAGTGACAGCGATAAAGATGCTCATTCTCCACTCAAAATATTACGTGTAACCACGTTACAATAGCCGTATATATTTATAGTATTTTTTAGAATGGAAGTCAGTGCCGACATAAGCCAATAAATGTGAAGAAAGACTACAGTAAGTCTGGGCTGTCAAATTCAGTTCATTTACCTTCATACAGACAAGTCCTCAGGCAGTGGAGACCTGAATGTGCGCATAGTACATCAATAACTAACCCAGTGGTGTGTATCCATCCACCACACGTAGCAAAGCTTTACTTATTTGTGATAACTTCTGCAACAAGTTATCTTAATAGAACAAAAGTCTGAAAACCCAGCCAAAAGGCAAAAAAATGTGGCACAGAAGTTTTCTTAAAGTGTTAAGTGGCAAGTTAACCTTTGTTACATCTGTAAACATTTTCTTCTCAAGCTGACCCAGATCGATTTGGCAACTTCTCCCGATGACTGCAGAATTTGCTGCACAGTCATCCTGGGCCCCTTGCTTCTGCAGTATGTCACCACCCTCTGAAGCGTAGGTCCCCAACCAATGGCATGTGGCTCACGACCCCTGGCTGTATGGCTCGCCATAGGATTCCTAAGTTATGACCCTGTATACTGGCAACTGCCATTATTGTTGGCAAGGTTTTTTCCCCGTGTATCACAAGCGCATGATATGCAGTGAATGGAGCCAATGAAAGTCAAAGGTCTTTCATTCTTCCATGCACACCAGAGTGCGTAAACAGTGTTTACAGAGCAGAGAAAAAAACATGCAGCATGCATTATCTCATATGCATATGATACGGAGTTCTTCTATGGGCTCCGTATCAAAACGCTGCCCCTACGAAGGCATTGCGAGAGGGTAGCATTTTGGAAAAAATAAAAAAATCACACTGCACATGTCTGTGACATCAAATTCCCGGACATGCGCAGTGCATACTTGGCCGATACGCGGTCTCTGCCGACTCTCAGAGCGGAAAGAGTACCATATGTGTAAGTCGGTACGGGAGACTCGAGCTCTTTTACACTTACACCCTTGGACATCAGACCTAGGCTAAGGCTACAGGAAACTTTGGGAATGACACATTTCGCCTGGCCAAAGATCTCACAGTGGTCCTCGTATATCACATTTTAGGCCTCCTGCACACTGGTGGATATTTGCTGTGGAACCCGCAATTGGCGTCCGCGCAGCGAATAAACAGCAAATACCACCCATTACTTCCTATGGAGATCTGCTGACTCCTACACACAAGTGGAAATCAATTGTGATTTCCGCTCATGGAGGAAAAATCGCACCATACTCCATTTTCATGCAGGCTCTGCATGGTCGTCTTCCATTGCGGACAGGTTGCGGATTCTGTGCCACCGCCTGGAGACGGCGTGGGTAAAAAAAAGTTTTGAAAAAAAAATCCGTACTGCGCATATGTGACACCGAGCCGACAGACCATCTGCCGTACAGAAAAGATGGCGACAGAGCAGGTACGTGCGGATGTCGCTGCTGCCAGAGCCGGGTTCTGCTGTGGAATCCATCTCTGCCGTGTGCAGGGGGCCTTAATGTAAGTGAATACAGGAGCATTTGAGATTCACAAGTTGCTGTGACCATAGCAAAAAATTCATGAGGTCGCGGTCTGAACAACTTGTAAGCCCACATTCATTGCAGGACCGCATTCAGTTGTAGGATGCAATCAAGCAGCACCGTTGGGTAATCTTTGGTCATGCCCAATATCGCCATGTAGCCCTAGCCTAAAATATTTTAGGCTAATACGACCCCAAGATTAATTCAGACCCGAAAATAATTTCGTACCCCAGATCATATCCCAAAATTACTTCAGATGGCAGACATGAAGCAGAAATGAATTAGCATCCTAAACTGGACCACAAAATTCATTTAGACCCGAAATGTAGTTTAGATTTAAGCCAAGAACAGAACAAAAGTAAAAAATATTCAGACTTCACATGAAATACGTCCATATAGCAACCAATTCTTGCTGCTCAGTCTTCGTCAACCACAACACACTACATCTATGGCGCTGGACGTTGTCAGAAACCAATTCAGTAGCACTGGAAGACGAGGACCGAGGAGCAAGGACTGATATTGGTCGATAGATAATAGATATGAGATAGACAGATAGATAGATATGAGATAGATATGAGATAGATAGATAGATAGATAGATAGATAGATAGATAGATAGGAGATAGATAGATATGAGATAGATAGATAGATAGATAGATAGATAGATAGATAGATATGAGATAGATAGATAGATAGATAGATAGATAGATAGATAGATAGATAGATATGAGATAGATAGATAGAAAGATAGATATGAGATAGATAGACATGAGATAGATAGATAGATAGATAGATAGATAGATAGATAGATAGATAGATATGAGATAGATAGATAGATAGATAGATAGATATGAGATAGATAGATAGATCGATAGATATGAGATAGATAGATAGATAGATAGATAGATAGATAGATAGATAGATAGATAGATATGAGATAGATAGATATGAGATAGATAGATAGATAGATATGAGATAGATAGATAGATAGATAGATATGAGATAGATAGATAGATAGATAGATAGATAGGAGATAGATAGATAGATAGATAGATATGAGATAGATAGATAGATAGATAGATAGATAGATAGATAGATAGATATGAGATAGATAGATAGATCGATAGATAGATATGAGATAGATAGATAGATAGATAGATAGATAGATATGAGATAGATAGATAGATAGATAGATATGAGATAGACAGATAGATAGATAGAGAGATATGAGATAAACAGATAGATAGATATGGGATAGATAGATATGAGATAGATAGATAGATAGATAGATAGATATGAGATAGATAGATAGATATGAGATAGATAGATAGATAGGAGATAGATAGATAGATAGATAGATAGATAGATAGATAGATAGATTGATAGATATGAGATAGATAGATATGAGCTAGATAGATAGATATGAGATAGATAGATAGATAGATAGATAGATAGATAGATAGATAGATAGATAGATATGAGATAGATAGATAGATAGATAGATAGATAGATAGATAGATAGATAGGAGATAGATAGATATGAGATAGATAGATAGGAGATAGATAGATAGATAGATAGATAGATAGATAGATAGATAGATAGATAGATAGATAGATATGAGATAGATAGATAGATAGATAGATAGATATGAGATAGATAGATATGAGATAGATAGATAGATAGATAGATAGATAGATAGATATGAGATAGACAGATAGATAGAGAGATATGAGATAAACAGATAGATAGATAATAGATAGGAGATACATAGATAGATATGAGATAGATAGATAGATAGATATGAGATAGATAGATAGATAGATAGATAGATAGATAGATAGATAGATAGATAGATAGGAGATAGATAGATTTGAGATAGATAGATAGATAGATAGATAGGTAGATAGATTAGATAGATAGATAGATGATAGATAGATAGATAGATAGATAGATAGATAGATAGATAGATAGATAGATAGATAGATAGATAGGAGATACATAAATAGATAGAAGATTGATACGGAGATAGATAGATAGATATGAGATAGATAGATAGATAGATAGATAGATAGATAGATAGATAGATAGATAGATATAGATAGATACGAGATGGATAGATAGATAGATAGATAGATAGATTGATAGATATGAGATAGATAGATAGATAGATAGATAGATAGATAGATAGATAGATAGATAGATAGATAGATATAGATAGATATGGGATAGATACTAAGATATGCAATACATTACAGGACATATGTGTTAATTTTGGCACAACTGTTAAAATTGCAACATTTTTGCAGTTTATACTCATCATCGCCTATTTTTTAGCCAGTGGGTGTAACCTTATATTAAGGGCTTGGTGATGCACGGCCTGACAAATTTACTGTAATTTTTGCTTGAAGTGGGCATAAATGACAGCTGGAACCTATGGCAGGTCATAGCTTACGTAGGTTTCAGTTGGTGATTGCAGCTACTGCCACAGGGGATAAGCCTATTGAGCGTCTTGCGCCTCCTAATACATTTGTCGCACTTACGCAGCGGATAATTGACTTAGACTGCAAATGAATCCACGGTGTTAGTAAGTATGCCGCACGTATCTTAGTATTGTCACTGGGGCTGCAGCTTAGTTCTTTTGATACTTTGATATGTTGAGCAGAAGAGGAAATGTGCACCGTTCATCCAGAGTTCCATGAATATAATGCAAGAAATTATAAAACTGTCAGAACTACTGTGGCACATAGACAAAGCCGTAGTAGAGAGAAGGTTCGGGGTGACGAATGTTACTCTACAGAACAATGCTGATTTAGAAGCCACTCACGGTCTTCGGGAACCTGGGTGACAAGCACTTTTTATTGTTTTACCCCCCTTTAAAGGTTCCCTTTTGATCTGTTGTGCAGGTAAAACGTAGAAAATAATGACAAATAGGAAAATTACAGTTGAATTTCTACAGGTTCTATAAATCTCTGTCTTTCCGGAAAATTCTTTCATGAGGAATTCTAAAAAGCCGCGCTCTGTCAGGACTAGTCTTTATTTTTATTTCTTTTGCTGCTTATTTGTCTCTCTTAAAAAATGAACAGCGCGGGTACTAAAAAATTCAGCTATCAAAGGAGAACAAGCCCGGCGAATAGCAAGTGAATGACTACATTGATTTTACAATAAAAAGAGAAATTTGCATTCCCATTTATGTGATGGTTGAGATGAAATACAGCTGAACTGTTCTCCTGATAAAAAGCCTGTAACGGCGGAGAGAGAAAATAAGCTTCAATGGAAATGAGGTCCCATATGTAATGGGGGAGCGCTAAAGTTATTAGGTTGTCAAAATCTGACTTTGAGGTCCTGTGGTTGTCAGTGGACTCAACTGACTAGGTAGATAGATGTTTGTCTTTATGTACATTCCCCTGTTCCCATATAGTCATAGCATTCCCTATGTACAGTCCCCTGTTTCCATATAGTCATAGCATTCCCTATGTACAGTCCCCTGTTTCCATATAGTCATAGCATTCCCTAAGTACATCCCCCTACTCTCACATAATCATAGCATTCCCTATGTACAGTCCCCTGTTTCAATATAGGCATAGCATTCCCTATGTACATTCCCCTGTTCCCATGTAATCATAGCATTCCCTATGTACATTTCATTGCTCCCATGTAGTCATAGCATTCCCTGTGTACATTCCCCTGTTCCCATATAATCATAGCATTCCCTAAGTACATTCCCCTGCTCCCATATAATCATAGCATTCCCTAAGTACATTCCCCTGTTCCTATATATTCACAGCATTCCCTATGTACAGCCCCCTGTTCCCATATAGTCATAGCATTCCCTATGTAAATTTCCCTGCTCTGACATAATCATAGCATTTCCTATGTACATTCCCCTGCTCCCATATAGTCATAGCATTCCCTATGCACATTCCATTGCTTCCATATAATCATAGCCTTCCCTATGTACATTCCCCTGTTCCCATAAAGTCATAGCATTCCTTATGTAAATTTCCCTGCTTCCACATAATCATAGCATTTTCTATGTACATTCCCCTGCTCCCATATAGTCATAGCATTCCCTATGCACATTCCCCTGCTCCCATATAGTCATAGCATTCCCTATGCACATTCCATTGCTCCAATAAAATCATAGCATTCCCTATGTACATTCCCCAGCTTCCATATAGTCATAGCATTCCCTAAGTACATCCCCCTGCTCCCACATAATCATAGCATTACCTATGTACATTACCCTGTTCCCATATAATCATAGCATTCCCTATGTACATTCCATTGCTCCCATATAGTCATAGCATTTCCTATGTACATTCCCCTGCTCCCATATAATCTTAGCATTATCTATGTACATTCCCCTGTTCCCATATAGCATTCCCTATGTACATTCCCCTGCTCCCATATAGTCATAGCATTCCTTCTGTACATTCACCTGTTTCCAGATAGTCATAGCATTCCCGATGTACATTCCCCAGTCCCCATATAGTCATAGCATTCCCTCTGTACATTCCACTGTTCCTATATGATCACAGTGTCCCCCTATAAGAATGACCCTATTGATCTCTGGTGATTGAAATCAGCCATTATTCCCCCCCCCCCCCCCCCTCATCATTCCTCATCATGTATCTGACATTGGACTGCATGCTTTGATGTTTTTTTCCCCTACATAATGAGGATACTTATAAAATAGCTTTAATGAAACCTATTAAGATACTTACCAGAACATCTCTCCATCCTCCCACCCTAATTGCGCATCTCCAGTGCTTTTTCTCGAATCTCTCTGAACTTTCATCTTTTCAGTTATTTTATGCTTTATAGTTCAATGATGATACCAAAAGATTGAATACTTAAAGAAACACACCAGGAGAAAGTCATGCACTGTGTTATACCCAGAGCAGGGGGTGGAGCCTGACAATGGCATTTAAAGAGCACCAATAGGATCCTGGTGCTATGTTCCACCCCCTAGGGGCCTTACAAAGTATATCATATTTGCGTGGCCACAAACAGGGCAAACTCCCGGTCATTTGCTTAAGCCCTCAGTGTAGTCGTGAACACATCTTATTTCTGCAGGAAGCAGGCAGCCCCGTGTGCGTTTTACATGACGTTTTGTTCCGTTTTTGTGTTCCTAATGTGCAATTGTCATCCGAGTGTCATCAATCTTTCACACGCACCAAAAAAACCGCTAGGTGGCCCATCTGATATAATTTAGGGAGTCTTCACATGGGCGTGATTTAGTCTTGTTATGCGACCGTGATAATCACGAACGCATCATGGAGCGAAAAAAAACATTGATTTCAATGATTTCATTTACATTAAAGGTATTCTCGTCCGTTAATAGTATGGAGAACAGATAGAGCAGGACCTATCGTCCCGCAGTCTTTTTCAAACTTGGTACAGAGTTTGAGTGGCCTGAAGAAAAAAAAAACACTGTTCACGGTAAAGCTTCCCTGGAAGTCAATGGGTGCGTTACAATAAGAATATGAGTGCACATGCATGCTATGTGGGCGCATTCTGTATATTTACTGCACTCACTGGCTTGAGTGGATGAGTCTTGTCCAAGAATCGCACCAGAATAGGACACGTGTTTTTTTATACATACCATTGGTATATGAAAAATGGGTCCAAATTCTGTCAATTTCAGATTTGGACCGGACTCATACGTTAAAATCGCCTGTGTAGAAGCCCTAAACTGTTGCGGTCCTTTATTTAATACATATTTTTTTAGAAGGTGGAGAAGATACGTGGCCCCAAATCTCCCTGACACAAACATAGATTGCATGATAAAAAGCTAGGGAGAACATACTGGAAATCCAACTGCCTGATTCTTATGTCTCCCAACATCTGCCATTGGGAGAGAGTTACTAGACAGCTATACGACATGTGTCAAATGGGCAGAATCTGGCCCACTATGTGATTTTATGTGGCCCTCGATGAAGTTCGGATGCAGAAGGACCGATTCTCCATTTTCTTTGGAGGACAGAGCCAGTCCTTGGCAGAGGGAGCAGCACCAGCATAGGGAGCGGGTGCCATCTTGAATTCTGAGCTCCAGCACACCTCCACACCATTGTGTTCAGCAACTCACATGTGGCAGCACAGCTCTAACAGCCCTACTGAGGCACCCTAGCCGACCTCCAAGGTAAGAAGCTCAGTGCTAAAGAGGTGGTAGGGGGGAAAAAACATCATAGCGCATAGAGCTCTAGAACCATGCTCACCCTTTAGGGACCAAAGAAAATGAATTTACGGCATTTGGTGCTGAGCTTCAACTATGGCTAATAGTAAAAATATGGCACGCAATTAAAGCCCCTTCTCCTGCAATGTAGTCACAGCCAGAGACCCAGAGAAGGCAGAAGCTGTTTTTAACCACTTCTGCCTCCTCTCTTGCCGGTTACATAGCGTTTAATGAGCACTATGAAGTGAAGAGGGAAAGCAGAAGTGACCGGTGGGTTACCCCTGCCAAGGCAGATCTGCAGGGTATTAGCAGACCCAGATCAGCTCTGTCAATGACTACGGTTACTGCAGAGGGATCTTTTCCCCTGTAACTGGGGCTACATAGGTGGTATAAAAAATAGTTACAAAAATAAGGAAAGAAATACAGAATAAAATTTTAAATATATATATATATATAAAAGAAGAAAACGTCTCACAGCTAAAGCCAAACAAAATTGTCGCCATATGCGCCTGTTAATCTATGCAAATTATATATCAAAATGTTCAAAACAAAATGAGGAACCCATTCCTGTACATTATTTTAGCATAAATATACTAATTTTAAATAAACAACTAGAAATAAAGAAAAAGATTTTTAGCTTCTTACTCATAATAAAATTAAAAAACAGAAACAAGTTCAGTATAAAAGGATATTTAAAAAAAATAGCCCTATGTGTCAAGGGAAAAAAGTACAGTAAAAATAATTTTGGTAGCCGAAGAAAAAAAATAGGACAGTAAAACCACTACATGGGTAAAATCCCTAAAAAGTCTTTGGACCAAAACACCCTGGTTCCTAAAGGCTTTGTCTGTTCTCACATGCATAAAAACACTGACCATAAAACCTATTGATTTCAATGGTCTCGTTCTCATGAACATTTTCTGCACGCACATTCCCCGAGCACACTGAAAAGTAGGACCTGCTCTAGTATTCTGCATATTCTCCAGGCTGCTTTCCGCTGCTCGCCCCACCACCTGTGCTAGCGACCCTCTCCCCTCTCACCTCCTCCGGTCCCTTTCCCAAACTGGCATTACCCACCTCAGCACCATCTGCAACCTCTCCCTAACCTCTAGTACCTTCCCATCCTCATTCAAACCCTCAATCATATCCCTTCTGCTAAAAAAAAACAAGCGTTGATCCAAGCGATGTCACCAACTACCGACCCATCTCAAACCTCCCTTTCATCTCCAAATTACTGCAATGCCTAGTCTATTCCCGCCTCACATGCTTTCTCTCTGACAATTCTCTCCTCGACCTCCTTTAGTCCGGTTTCCGCCCTCTACACTCGACTGAAACTGCCCTCACAAAAGTATCAAATGAACTGATGATGGCAAAGTCGAGAGGTGACTACTCCCTATTAATCCTCCTTGACCTGTCTGCTGCATTTGACACTGTCGACCATGACCTCCTTCTCACTATGCTCCGCTCTATTGGCCTAAAGGACACAGCTCTCTCCTGGTTCCCCTCCTACCTCTCTGACCGCTCTTTCAGCGTCTCATTTGCTAGCTTTATCTCCTCTCCACTTCCTTTTGCTGTCGGGGCACCCCATGGCTCGGTCCTTGGTCCCATTCTCTTCTCTATCTATACTGCCCCAATCGGATAAATCATCCAGAAATTCAGCCTCCAATACCATCTGTACGCTGATGACACCCAACTATACAACTCTGAATTCCTCCAAGATATCACCGACTGTCTGTCCGCTGTCTCTAATACTATGTCCTCCCTTTTTTCTCAAATTTAATCTCTCTAAAACTCACCTTCTCATTTTTCCGCCTTCCAAGTGACCTCCCCTCAACATCTCTATTCCAGTGTCTGGCACCACCATAACCCCCAGACAGTATGCCCGCTGCCTTGGGGTCACACTGGACTCTGACTTCTCCTTTACCCCCCACATCTAATCTCTGGCCCAAACATGCCACATGCACCTCAGAAATATTGCTAAAATCAGAATGTTCTTCACCACAGACACACTAAAGACACTCATGGTCGCCCTCATCCACTCCCGACTCGACTGCTGCAACTCGCTGCTCTTTGGCCTTTCCCGCAGCAGACTCTCCCCTCTCCAATCCATACTAAATGCAGCAGCTAGGCTCATTTTTCTATCCAGCTGTTACTCAGACGCCTCTGCACTATGCCAGTCGCTGCATTGTCTGCCCATCCACTGCAGAACTAAATTTAAACTCCTCACCCTCACCCACACACTCAGACTAAACACTCCTCTAATACAAACCTCACATGCTCGCCTCCAGGACTTCACCAGAGCAGCACCCATCCTCTGGAACGCTCTACCCCAAGGCATCAGGACAATTTCTGATGCACAAAACCTCAGACGTGCCTTAAGTACGCACCTTTTCAGGGGGACTTACCAAATCTTACCAAGTTGGCGCTATACAAATAAAGATTATTATGCCTATTTACACACCAAGGGCCCCATAGAAGTCCCAAGGGCCTCATAGAAGTCTATGGGAGTTGTGCAAATATGCTCTCAATACCCATGCAATTGTGCAATATGCTGCGCAATTTCACGGGAAAAAGAACAGATCTAAAACCAATCAGGCTAAATAGTCTTTTAAATCAGGGTATGAGTGTGATCTGCACCCACGTGAACTGGCCCTGCAAGCGCAAAAAGTACAGTAATATGCTCAAAAATGCGTGCAAAAGCACATTGTTCAAGGCGCAATTGCACTGTGCTTAAGCGAGCGTTTTTGTGTGTGTCCACCCTAATTCAGATCTTTCTGTGTTTTTTTTTTCTTGCACACATATTCACTGTGTGCAAAAAAACTGGTTTGTTCTCACTATCAGGATTCTCGCCCGTTAATTGTACAGGCTAGAAAGGATTGGACTTGCCCTACATATAGTATTAAAGGGGTTGTCCCGCGCCGAAACAGGTTTTTTTTTTATTCAATAGGCCCCCCGGGGGTTCGGCGCGAGACAAACCCAATGCATGTGTTAAAAAAAAAAAAACGTTTAGTACTTACCCGAATCCCCGCGCTGCGGCGACTTCTTCCTTACCTTAGCAAGATGGCCGCCGGGATCTTCACCCACGATGCACCGCGGGTCTTCTCCCATGGTGCACCGTGGGCTCTGTGCGGTCCATTGCCAATTCCAGCCTCCTGATTGGCTGGAATCGGCACACATGACGGGGCGGAGCTACGAGGACTAGCTCTCCGGCACGAGCGGCCCCATTCACCAGGGAGAAGACCGGACTGCGCAAGCGCGTCTAATCGGGTGATTAGACGCTGAAATTAGACGGCACCATGGAGACGAGGACGCTAGCAACGGAACAGGTAAGTGAATAACTTCTGTATGGCTCATATTTAATGCACGATGCACATTACAAAGTGCATTAATATGGCCATACAGAAGTGTATAACCCCACTTGCTTTCGCGGGACAACCCCTTTAACTATGTGTGGGAAAGATTGGGCAGGACCTATCTTATTGCTATTTTTTTCAAACTCCTGAGCTATGTTGCGGAGTTCGAACGACCGGTGAGGAAAAAAACCCTCGCTCATGCGCAACTATGCTCCGTACCAGAAAATGCAGCTGCGCATATGGCCATCTGAAATCGCTCTCACTGCTACTACATGATCCCATTGACTTTAATGGGCAATTTGGGTGCATAATACAGACCAAAATAAGTCATGCTGCTATATACTTTACATGCATAAATTACACATGTGAAAACCGCGTGCCTGAAAATGCCAATGCAAACCTATGGGGATTAAGCTGTCTGTATTACATGTATTAAAAATACACACGTAATAAGGAGTGCAAATAGCGCCCATATGTAATTGCCCTTATAAATGGCTCTTTGAAGACAATCATGAGGGCTTCTTCGCATGGCCGTATGCGCAACTACGCTCGTTGCTACAGAGCGTAGTTGCGCATGAACGGGTATTCAAACTCCATAGGGCGTGACTGTGAATAAAACAGCAGGACCACCATACGTAGTATTAACCCTTTGCAATCCAATTTTGGATTCAGGGTTTCCTAGGGGGCTTTCTCTTTCTGCCATTATGCAGTGGTGCCATCTGCTGGCTAGAGCCAGTACTGCGGTATGGGACATGCTGGAGAGGCCTACTGACAACAGAGCGGCCAGTAATCTACAGTAAGAATACCCTGCCGGACGCCCTCCAACATCTGAGCTGTACAGCCTTCAATGAGAATGTCTTTAGACGTCAGACAGTGGATTGGAAAGGGTTAACTATGTGCAAGAAAGATAGGGCAAGTCCTATCTTTTCTCACCTGTACTAATAATGGGCGAGAATCCTGCTAGTGAAAACTAAACCATTGAAATCAATGGTTTTGTTTCATACCGCTATGCGGCCGTAATTATCATTACACCCATGTGAAGAAACCCTAATGCTGATGTGGCGCTATGACACCTTCGCTTTTTATGATTGGCCAGTCTTGCATATTTCGTCAGGTTCCAACGATCTACGTCTAATGTGTATGGCCACCCAAAGAGTGAAGAAGGCACAACCTATTGCTGAATGAAGCAAACTTTTCCCACCAAAGACCCCGAGTCATTAATAAGTTGCTAGAAGTCTATACGACCTTTGATCCCGGGAGATGAAAAACATGGATCCTTCCACCCCGGCGAGTAGGTAGCATCAGTGACCTGTTTAGGCGTAGGCGTAATAGATGCTACAGAAAATGATTTCACAAATAGCATCACTAATAACCCAACGCTACTTAAGCTCCTCACAACACAAAACAACTATTACCTGAGCAATTAGATCACATATAGGAATTAGCAGAGTGCAGCCTTAGATTATACCCAGTGGTTCAGGGAGGTAATTGGCTCAAGGATTGCTGTAGAATGCATTAACAAATAATCCCTTTTGGTGCAGCCCGATGACATCATCGGAACACTGCAAATCTTAGCTAAACCTCAGTTTAGTGTTTCTGTGTAGTAGGTGTGTTTCTTGTGCGGCATTTTGTATATTGACCCTGGTTATGAACTTACTATTATGGCCATCCGCAGCAATGTACAACCCATGCACTCACACTAACCACCAGCTTGTACTGGGCCCCAGTCGGATGTAGGTTGGGGGCGATCACTTCCCCCTTAGCTCCACCTCATCAGAAGATCTTTCTCAATATTGCAGAATCTTGTGGAGTAACATTGATCATCCTTCTCCTGGCTTTGTGTCCTCGTCTCTGATGTTCCAAGGCACCATTGTCAGTCCATCAGCATTCCTGCAACACAATCATTTAGTTCTGCTACTGCGTTTGTTATGAGCTTGCTTCTATAGCCGTATTTATGTACTGAGCTTGAATCTAGTGCTGTATGTATATTATGATTTTGGTTCTATAGCTTTATTTATATTATGATTTTGGTTCTGGTGCTGTATTTGTGAATGAGCTAATTTCTGGGGCTACATTAATGTTCTGTGCTTGGTTCAGGTGCTGTATTTATGTTATGAGCTTGGTTCAGGTGCTGTATTTATGTTATGAGCTTGGTTCTGGTGCAGTATTTATGTTATGGGCTTAAATCTGGTGCAGTATTTATGTTATAAGTAGAGATGAGCGAACGTACTCGTCCGAGCTTGATGCTCGGGCGAATATTAGGGTGTTCGGGATGCTCGTTACTCTTAACGAGTACCACGCGATGTTCGGGTTACTTTCAGTTTCCTCTCTGAGACGTTAGCGCGCTTTTCTGGCCAATTGAAAGACAGGGAAGGCATTACAACTTCCCCCTGTGACGTTCAAGCCCTATACCACCCCCCTGCTGTGAGTGACTGGGGAGATCAGATGTCACCCGAGTATAAAAGTCGGCCCCTCCCGCGGCTCGCCTCAGATGCCTTGTGAGATAGCTGAGGGACAGTGCTGCTGGTGCCGGAGCTGCTGTAGGGAGAGCGTTAGGAGTTAGTGTAGGCTTCAAGAACCCCAACGGTCCATCTCAGGGCCACATCTATCCGTGTGCAGTACTGTGGAGGGTGCTGTTAGCAGTGTTGCACAATTTTTTTTTTTCAAAATCGGCTGTCTGCAGAGCATTGCGCCCTGCAGTAATAGTCCAGGGACAGAAGTGGTGGTTAGGCAGGGAGAGTGTTAGGAGTGAGTGTAGGCTTCAAGAACCCCAACGGTCCTTCTTAGGGCCACATTTAACCGTGTGCAGTACTGTGCAGGCTGCTGTTAGCAGTGTTGCATTTTTTTTTTTCAAAATCGGCTGTGCAGAGCATTGCGCCCTGCAGTAATACTACAGGGACAGAATTGTGTAGGCAGGGCCAGAAGACATATATTATTGATTGAATATAGTCAGTGGGCCTTTTCTTTTAAAAAAAAGGGAAAAATTCTATGTGGCCTGCCTCTGTCAGTCCTCAGCGTTCTGGGTACGTGTGTGGTGGGTGGAGATAGTAAAAAATTCATACGCAGCCAGCTACGTTTAACAGCAGGCTTGCGCCAATTTATTTCCTGCCTTCCTGGGAAAAATCACCGCTCTGCTGCACTTCATATAACTGCATTTCTGTGGAACAGATTTCTTATCTGATTGAATATAGTCAGTGGGCCTTTTCTTTTAAAAAAAAGGGAAAAATTCTATGTGCCCTGCCTCTGTCAGTCCTCAGCGTTCTGGGTACGTGTGTGGTGGGTGGAGATAGTAAAAAATTCATACGCAGCCAGCTACGTTTAACAGCAGGCTTGCGCCAATTTATTTCCTGCCTTCCTGGGAAAAATCACCGCTCTGCTGCACTTCATATAACTGCATTTCTGTGGAACAGATTTCTTATCTGATTGAATATAGTCAGTGGGCCTTTTCTTTTAAAAAAAAGGGAAAAATTCTATGTGCCCTGCCTCTGTCAGTCCTCAGCGTTCTGTGTACGTGTGTGGTGGGTGGAGATAGTAAAAAATTCATACGCAGCCAGTTACGTTTAACAGCAGGCTTGCGCCAATTTATTTCCTGCCTTCCTGGGAAAAATCACCGCTCTGCTGCACTTCATATACCTGCATTTCTGTGGAACAGATTTCTTATCTGATTGAATATAGTCAGTGGGCCGGCCTTCCCTTTAAAAAAAAAGGGAACAATTCTATTTGTCCTGCAGGCTTGCGCCAATTTATTTCCTGCCTGGGAAATCACTGGTAATACAGCATGCTGAGGGGTAGGGGTAGGCCTAGAGGACGTGGACGTGGCCGAGGACGCGTAGGCCCAAGTGAGGGTGTGGGCACAGGCCGAGCTCCTGATCCAGGTGTATCGCAGCCGACTGCTGCGCGATTAGGAGAGAGGCACGTTTCTGGCGTCCCCACATTCATCGCCCAATTAATGGGTCCACGCGGGAGACCTTTATTAGAAAATGAGCAGTGTGAGCAGGTCCTGTCGTGGATGGCAGAAAGTGCTTCGAGCAAGCTATCATCCACCCACAGTTCTGCGCCGTCCAGTGCTGCAAATCCGAATCCTCTGTCTGCTGCTCCTCCTTCCTCCCAGCCTCCTCACTCCACTACAATGACACATGCTCAGGAGCGGGAAGACTCCCAGGAACTGTTCTCGGGCCCCTGCTCAGATTGGGCAGCAGTGGTTCCTCTCCCACCAGAGGAGTTTATCGTCACTGATGCCCAACCATTGGAAAGTTCCCGGGGTCCGGGGGATGAGGCTGGGGACTTCCGGCAACTGTCTCAAGACCTTTCAGTGGGTGAGGAGGACGATGACGATGAGACACAGTTGTCTATCGGTGAGGTAGTAGTAAGGGCAGTAAGTCCGAGGGAGGAGCACACAGAGGATTCGGAGGAAGAGCAGCAGGACAATGAGGTGACTGACCCCACCTGGTTTGCAACGCCTACTCAGGACAGGTCTTCAGAGGGGGAGGCAAGGGCAGCAGCAGGGCAGGTTTCAAGAGGCAGTGCGGTGGCCAGGGGTAGAGGCAGGGCCAGACCGAATAATCCACCAACTGTTTCCCAAAGCGCACTCTCGCGCCATGCCACCCTGCAGAGGCCAAGGTGCTCTAAGGTCTGGCAGTTTTTCGCAGAGACGCCTGACGACCGACGAACAGTGGTGTGCAACCTTTGTCGCGCGAAGATCAGCCGGGGAGCCACCACCAACAGCCTCACCACCACCAGCATGCGCAGACATATCATGGCCAAGCACCCCACAAGGTTTGCACCGCTGCCTCTCCCCCTGTGCCCCAACCTGCCACTGAGATCCAACCCCGCTCTGAGGACACAGGCACTACCGTCTCCTGGCCTGCACCCACACCCTCACCTCCGCTGTCCTCGGCCCAATCCAGCAATGTCTCGCACCGCACCGTCCAGCCGTCGCTAGCGCAAGTGTTTGAGCGCAAGCGCAAGTACGCCGCCACGCACCCGCACACTCAAGCGATAACCGTCCACATAGCCAAATTTATCAGCCTTGAGATGCTGCCGTATAGGGTTGTGGAAACGGAGTCATTCAAAAGTATGATGGCGGCGGCGGCCCCGCGCTACTCAGTTCCCAGTCGCCACTACTTTTCCCGATGTGCCGTCCCAGCCCTGCACGACCACGTCTCCCGCAACATTGTACGCGCCCTCACCAACGCGGTTACTGCCAAGGTCCACTTAACAACGGACACGTGGACAAGCACAGGCGGGCAGGGCCACTACATCTCCCTGACGGCACATTGGGTGAATTTAGTGGAGGCTGGGACAGAGTCAGAGCCTGGGACCGCTCACATCCTACCCACCCCCAGAATTGCGGGCCCCAGCTCGGTGGTGGTATCTGCGGCGGTGTATGCTTCCTCCACTAAAGCACCCTCCTCCTCCTCCTCCTCCAACGCAACCTCTGTCTCGCAATCAAGATGTGTCAGCAGCAGCGCGTCGCCAGCAGTCGGTGTCGCGCGTCGTGGCAGCACAGCGGTGGGC
Source organism: Eleutherodactylus coqui (assembly GCF_035609145.1). NCBI lineage: Eukaryota > Metazoa > Chordata > Amphibia > Anura > Eleutherodactylidae > Eleutherodactylus > Eleutherodactylus coqui. Next base: position 36,953,456 of record NC_089843.1, read on the forward strand.
AAGCGTCAGCAGGCCGTGCTGAAACTACTCAGCTTAGGAGATAGGAGGCACACGGCCCACGAACTGCTGCAGGGTCTGACAGAGCAGACCGACCGCTGGCTTGCGCCGCTGAGCCTCCAACCGGGCATGGTCGTGTGTGACAACGGCCGTAACCTGGTGGCGGCTCTGCAGCTCGGCAGCCTCACGCACGTGCCATGCCTGGCCCACGTCTTTAATTTGGTGGTTCAGCGCTTTCTGAAAAGCTGCCCACGCTTGTCAGACCTGCTCGGAAAGGTGCGCCGGCTCTGCGCACATTTCCGCAAGTCCCACACGGACGCAGCCACCCTGCGCACCCTGCAACATCGGTTTAATCTGCCAGTGCACCGACTGCTGTGCGACGTGCCCACACGGTGGAACTCTACGCTCCACATGTTGGCCAGGCTCTATGAGCAGCGTAGAGCTATAGTGGAATACCAACTCCAACATGGGCGGCGCAGTGGGAGTCAGCCTCCTCAATTATTTTCAGAAGAGTGGGCCTGGTTGGCAGACATCTGCCAGGTCCTTCGAAACTTTGAGGAGTCTACCCAGGTGGTGAGCGGCGATGCTGCAATCATTAGCGTCACCATTGCTCTGCTATGCCTCTTGAGAAGTTCCCTGCAAAGCATAAAGGCAGCCACTTTGCGCTCGGAAACAGAGCCGGGGGAAGACAGTATGTCGCTGGATAGTCAGAGCACCCTTCTGTCTATATCTCAGCGCGTTCAGGAGGAGGAGGAGGAGCATGAGGAGGATGAGGAGGAGGGGGAAGAGACAGCTTGGCCCACTGCTGACGGTACCCATGCTGCTTGCCTGTCTTCCTTTCAGCGTGTATGGCCTGAGGAGGAGGAGGATCCTGAAAGTGATCTTCCTAGTGAAGACAGCCATGTGTTGCGTACAGGTACCCTGGCACACATGGCTGACTTCATGTTAGTATGCCTTTCTCGTGACCCTCGTGTTACACGCATTCTGGCCACTACGGATTACTGGGTGTACACACTGCTCGACCCACGGTATAAGGAGAACCTTTCCACTCTCATTCCCGAAGAGGAAAGGGGTTCGAGAGTGTTGCTATACCACAGGACCCTGGCGGACAAACTGATGGTAAAATTCCCATCCGACAGCGCTAGTGGCAGAAGGCGCACTTCCGAGGGCCAGGTAGCAGGGGAGGTGCGGAGATCGAGCAGCATGTACAGCACAGGCAATACAACAGTCTTTAAGGCCCTGGACAGCTTTATGGCTCCCCAGCAAGACTGTGTCACTGCTCCCCAGTCAAGGCTGAGTCGGCGGGAGCACTGTAAAAGGATGGTGAGGGAGTACGTAGCCGATCGCACGACCGTCCTCCCTGACGCCTCTGCCACCTACAACTACTGGGTGTCGAAGCTGGACACGTGGCCTGAACTCGCGCTGTATGCCCTGGAGGTGCTTGCTTGTCCTGCGGCTAGCGTCTTGTCAGAGAGGGTGTTTAGTGCGGCTGGGGGAATCATCACGGATAAGCGTACCCGCCTGTCAACTGACAGTGCCGACAGGCTTACACTCATCAAGATGAACAAAGCCTGGATTTCCCCAGACTTCTCTTCTCCACCAGCGGACAGCAGCGATACCTAAGCAATACGTAGGCTGCACCCGCGGATGGAAGCATCGTTCTCTCTCACCATCCAAAACGGGGACATTTCTGCTTCATCAATCTGTGTATAATATTCCTCCTCCTCCTCCTCCTGCTCCTCCTCCTGAAACCTCACGTAATCACGCCGAACGGGCAATTTTTCTTAGGGCCACAAGGCTCACTCATATAATTTTTCTAAACAATTTTTATATGTTTCAATGCTCTTAAAAGCGTTGAAACTTTAACTTGAACCAATTTTTCGTTAAACTGGGCTGCCTCCAGGCCTAGTTACCACTTAAGCCACATTAACCAAAGCGATTAATGGGTTTCACCTGCCCTCTTGGTTGGCCAGGGCCAATTTTTCTGATGTACATTAGTACTGTTGATACAGCAATTTTTGTGGGCCCTCGCCTACAGTGTAATCAAATGAATTTTTAGCCCACCTGCATTACAGCTGACGTTACATCCGCTGTGTTGGGCAATGCAATGGGATATTTATATGTACCGCCGGTGGGTTCCAGGGAGCCACCCATGCTGTGGGTCCACAGGGAATTATAAATGCATCTGTTTCCACTTGTAAAGAACCCCAGTCTGACTGGGGCATGCAGTGTGGGCCGAAGCCCACCTGTATTAAGCACAACATTACTGCCTCAGCTGTGTTGGGCCATGCAATGGGATATTTTTATGTACCGCCGGTGGCTTCCTGGCACCCACCCATGCTGTGGGTCCACAGGGAATTATAAATGCATCTGTTTCCACTTCTAAAGAACCCCAGTCTGACTGGGGCATGCAGTGTGGGCCGAAGCCCACCTGTATTAAGCACAACATTACTACCTCAGCTATGTTGGGCAATGCAATGGGATATTTTTATGTACCGCCGGTGGGTTCCAGGGAGCCACCCATGCTGTGGGTCCACAGGGACTTCACAATAGGGAGTTGTACCTGCCTGTGTCTATGAATTAAAAACCGCGGTCTGACTGGGGCATGCAGACACCTTGACAGAATGAATAGTGTGTGGCACATAGGTTCCCCATTGCTATGCCCACGTGTGCAGCTCCTGATGGCGGTGGCACAGGATTATATTTCTCATTGCTTCTGTACAGCATTGTGGGCTATCGCCCTGCCCCTTTTAAAGAGGGTCGCTGCCTAGCCGTGCCAACCCTCTGCAGTGTGTGCCTGCGGTTCCTCGTCATGGCAGACGCACTTATAAATAGACATGAGTGTGGCGTGGCATGAGGGCAGCTGAAGGCTGGGCAGCGACAGTTTGGTGTGCGCTGTGCACACTGGGTCGTGCGAGGGGGTTGGGCAGCATGTAACCCAGGAGAAGTGGCAGCGGAGTGTCATGCAGGCAGTGATTGTGCTTTGTTGGAGGTAGTGTGGTGCTTAGCTAAGGTATGCATTGCTAATGAGGGCTTTTCAGAAGTAAAAGTTGTTGGGAGGGGGGGGGCCCACTCTTGCCGGTATTGTGGCTTAATAGTGGGACCTGTGAACTTGAGATGCAGCCCAACATGTAGCCCCTCGCCTGCCCTATCCGTTGCTGTGTCGTTCCCATCACTTTCTTGAATTGCCCAGATTTTCACACATGAAAACCTTAGCGAGCATCGGCGAAATACAAAAATGCTCGGGTCGCCCATTGACTTCAATGGGGTTCGTTACTCGAAACGAACCCTCGAGCATCGCGATAATTTCGTCCCGAGTAACGAGCACCCGAGCATTTTGGTGCTCGCTCATCTCTAGTTATAAGCTTGAATCTGGTGTTGTGTTTATGTTTATAAGTTTGGTTCTTATGGTGTATTTATGTTATGAGCTTGGCTCTGGTGCTGTATTTATGTTATGAGCTTGGTTCTGGTATTGTATGTATGTACTAGGCTTGATTCTGCCGCTGTATTTATGTTATAAGCTTAGTTCTGGTGCTGCTGCCTTGCTGCTTTCAGCACAAGCAGAATACAGAATACCTATCAGTGTAATATATCCTTTTCTCTCTTATGATGAGGGAGCATTAAAAAAACTCTGCACAGGGTGCCATATAACCTAAGGCCAGCTCTACCCACTATGTCCTGGCTATTCCCAAGCATTGCTTTGGTTTTGGAGTCTCTGTTATTGTCCTTGGCTCTGGGCACTTTTGCCTGACTCCAAGTGTCTTCCTGGTATTGATTCATGGCTATCATGATCTACACTTCTTTTTTGCACTAAGCTCCACCACCATTCTCATTACTAGCCTTTGCAGCATCCTGTAGGGTGACCCCGGACACAGGGCAGACGTTGAGGAGCTGGGAGGTAAGATGTGTGCTTGTCATGGCGACACTTACCAGGTTCCCTCCTGGAGGGACGCACGTAGCCTTTTCTGGACACCTCTAGGAGAAAGATGCCCAATAAGCTTGCAAACAGGGATAGAGGTTGTCACTGGTGACGCCACCATTCCGTTATCCACCAGAATGACCCTCGAGGTAAATAAAGGGAGCCGCAGACAGAAGTAACGTACCTCAGGTCCCTGGGAATGGTCAGGGCCTGGCAAAACTTTACTAAAACAAGTCCTGGATGTAAAGTACAATTTATACAAGATTTGGCACTGCAGGTAAAGAAACAGACTTGACAGTACCTTCACCCAGTGATCTCAGACTTCGGGACAGCCAGGTGTGCAAATCTATTGGTGTACCTCTACGCAGTAATCCCGTAGTTCAGGACAGCCGCGCAGGAAGAATAATCAGAGAGTACCTCTGCACTAGGCTTGGCTGTATGCACCTTCAGTTGCTTACACTCTCTCTCTCATAAATAGGAACTCACTTTTTCTTCATCCATTGTGCATACACACACAGGGAACCTCTCTTCCTCCTCCATTCTTCACCACACATTAATTAATGGTACCCCCATGTGGGTGGAACTCCAGGAACCCAGAAGCAATGGAATTGCAAAAGACTCCAGTCACACCCAAAACACTCACATTTATCATCTCACTCATACCACGTGACTGACAAATTGATACAGTGAATGCATCACCCACACTTTTGCAAACACTTAATCAATCATACGCAGCAGCCGTGCAACACACATATCATGAGACTAGACAATTTGCACAGTGCGTCTACAAAAGAAATGACATGTATGACATTGATGGAGGGGACCAGGATAGTATGTACTGGTCCACTACACCTTAAGGCTGGGTTCACACATGGTGGATTTGCTGGGATTAGCCAGCCATGTGGACGAGATTTGCCACGCAAATCCATCGTGGCAAAGCCGGCGTTGCGGCGCGGATTCACCGGCCGCAGTATGTCCATTCCTTTTTTTTCCATTGCGGCCACGATCTCCTCTATGAAAGCACTGACTACAACTGAAAAGTGTGTGGCTAAGCGCCGTGAGTTTTGAAGCAGCGCTTTCCTGGTGGAAATCTTGTGGTTTTTCACTGTGGCCAAACCGCGAGATTTCCACCGAGAATACGCCACGTGGGAACCCAGCCTAACACTGTTTTCCAACGCTCAGCCCCAACAAACTCCATCCACATCACACCCTCCCTGTTCTCCTCACCCATGCACAGCTCTCACACACTCCTCACATTCCTCAAATGCCCCTATTCCCCTCTCACCACCCAGAAACTCCATAGCCACCCCCACAAATCCTCAATCACATGCTCCCCCTCGCTACCCTACTACTTTTATCTGCGAGGAACATTTCCCCCAACACCAGTGCACTCCGTACTCCTCTCTGCCACAATCTCTCCCCAATCACACCAATACACCTCCCAATACACCTCCTCTTCAAATGAGCCCTTTGGAACTCCCAATCCATGTGCAACCCTCCCAACCATCCACGACCTCTTCACTTTCAAACGTCTCAACCTGCTTGCCCTCACCGAAATGTGGATAAAGTAGTCCGATTCTGCATTCCCCACTGCATTGTCCTTTGATGGCGTGCAGCTCTCCCACACCCCCAGATCGGATGACAGGCGTGGCGAAGGAGTTGATGTTCTCCTCTTCCCAAATTGAACCTTCCAGGTCATTCCCACTGCTCCCTCCCTCACCTTCTCATCATTTGAAGTCCATACCCTACAACTCTTCCATTCACTGTCAATTCATGTTGCAGTCATCTACCGGTCCCACCCGCCTGTTCCCGGACTATTTCGCTGCCTGGCTCCCCCACTTCCTATCCTGCAAACTCCCAACTCTTATCCCCAGTGACTTCAGCATCCCCACTAACGACCCCATCTCCCCATCTGCCTCCCAGCTTTTAATGCTCACCTCACCTCCTCCCTCAGCCTATCACAACTCTCAGACTCCCTCACTCACAGAGACAGTTACACTCTCGACCTAATTTTCCTTGGCCTCTACTCTGCCTCCTACTTTACTACCCCCCCCCCCCCCACACACACACACACACACACTGTCAGACCACAACCTCCTCTCCTTTTCCATCAGGCACCCTAACATCCCACCTATCGCACCTTTAGGAACCTTTAGACCATCCACACCCAGCAGTTTGCCGAAACCTTACAGTCTTCCTTGTCCCCCATCTCTCTTCTCTCATGCCCCAACCTCACTGCTGAACACTACTCCACCACCCTCAGTCACGCCCTTGATGAAGCAGCACCCCCCGTGATCCGAGCCATCCATCACAAACCACAGTAACCTTGGCTCACAATCCAAACGCACTTCATCCATTGATGCTCTTGGTGTGCTGAACGACTGTAACATAAATCTAAACAGCCCACAGACTTCACCCACTTCAAAATTATGCTCAAAACCTACAACCCTGCCCTTCATCATGCCAAACAAGTTTATTTCACCTCCCTTGTCTCCTCACGATCCCACAACCCCAAATGACTCTTCAACACCTTCCACTCCCTCCTGAGCCCTAAAGAACAGGCCCCCGTTATGGATCTCAGTGCCCGAGAGCTAGCTGCCCACATCAAATAAAGAAATTGAATACAGACGAAAAGAAATGTACGAACATTACTCTGCTAGCTCTGATCCCGGTCTCTTCAGCACTGCATTCACCACTCATTCACAATTTATACTTGAACCAATGACAGAGGAAGAAGTCTCCAGACTGATTTCCGCTGCTTGCCCCACCACCTGCGCTAGTGCCCCTCTTCTGTCACACCTCCTCTGATCCCTTTCCCCGGCTGTCATTACCCACCTCACCACCATCTTCAACCTTTCTCTGACCGCTGGTATTTTCCCCTCCTCATTCAAACACTCCATCATATCCCCTCTGTTAAAGAAACCGAACCTTGACCCGACTGATGCTGCCAACTACCGACCCATCTCTAACCTCCTCTTGATCTCCAAACTACTTGAATGCCTGGTCTATTCCCACGTTACACACTTTCTCTCTGATAACTCTCTCCTGAACCCCCTCCAGTCCGGCTTACACGCCCTACATTTGACCGAAACCGCCCTCACAAAAGTATAACATATATAAAAGTGTAACATATTACACTATCCAACACTGCAGGTAGCACCCTATTGGGAATTACCACCTTCCCCTACCTAACGCTACGGGTAGCACCTTAAATAAGAACTGACATTTACCACACTGCAATGCTAAGCCAGGCCGTGTTTTCCATCGGAGAGGAGCAGCTGTGCCACCATGACTACCATAATTTCCCTGCCCCCTCTCCTCGGTCTGGCCCACTGCACTAATCACCCAAAGAACAATCAAACGCTCATTGGCCAGATGATTGCATCTTTTATGCTGCACAAAAAATAATAATTTCCAGTGGCACATCTCCATGTGTCAATGGGGGATGTGCTTTAGACAATGATGTAACCCTGTAGAGCTTGAATCAGCCTATTTGCAGTCAATGTAGATGAGTGCCAATCTCATTGATTGGTGCTCATCATCAGGACAACATTGAATAATATAAAAGGACCCGTAAAACTTCTGTCTCTCAGTTGGTAGCCACTACCAACCAGTTGTGGTTAAGGATCAACTTCTCCAATGAGAACTGTAACAGATTTGTTCTGAGGTTACACTAATGGGCCTCTCCTGATCTCATTTTCTGAAGTAAGTACTTGGGGGGGTCTATATTTGTGGATGTTCCATACATGCACAGAGAAACACATCATCTCCAATATTTTTTCAACTATGCTGCCATAGATCCCCTCCACATTGCCTCTCCACACAAAGCATGTTGTCTTCAGTACAGCAAATCACTGGTGTATGATCTTGAGATTGTTGCATTACAATGTTCTAATAAGGACAATTCACTGTGATCATAGTTAATGTTCATTTTTGTTGGATCACATTACCTCATTGCAGGCTGGGCCACCAGATTATTCTTTCAGAACCGGATCCCAGATGGGTACCCATTGGTCTTCTAATGTGCCACTCCGAGCCTGAGTACTGGAGAAATTCAGAGTCCAATAATAACCTTTAGTATTCATGAATTAGTGTAGAGCACACAAGGCCACATTTCTGTGTGTTCCATATGACTTATTTTTTGTATATTTTCCTTCTAATTAAATATTCTAAACTTTCATCCGGATTATCGTCACCTATTTATTGGCTCATTGAGTTTACAGCTTTTCTTTTTTACATTTTCATCAGAACTCTTATAGTATAATGCCTGGTAATAAAAATTAAAGAACAAGCAGAAATGATAAAGAAGCATCTGTGCCGCGTTCCTGCACCGCTCCGCTCCTCCCGGTCTGTTTATTACTGTGTATTCCAGGTCTGCACCATACAACATATGCTTTCACATTTTCATTTCAGGTAAGACAAGGAAGCAGATTTTTCTAAGCATCCATCTATCTATCTCATATCTATCTATCTCATATCTATCTATCTATCTATCTCCTATCTATCTATCTATCTATCTCATATCTATCTATCTATCTCATATCTATCTATCTATCTATCTATCTCTCATATCTATCTATCTATCTCTCATATCTATCTATCTATCTCATATCTATCTATCTATCTCATATCTATCTATCTCATATCTATCTATCTATCTCATATCTATCTATCTATCTATCTCATATCTATCTCATATCTATCTCATATCTATCTATCTATCTATCTATCACATATCTATCTATCTATCTATCTATCTCATATCTATCTATCTATCTATCTATCTATCTATCTATCTATCTCATATCTATCTATCTATCTATCTCATATCTATCTATCTAACTCATATCTATCTATCTATCTATCTCATATCTATCTATCTATCTATCTATCTATCTATCTATCTATCTATCTCATATCTATCTATCTATCTATCTATCTATCCCATATCTATCTATCTATCTATCTATCTATCTATCTATCTATCTATCTATCTATCTATCTCATATCTATCTATCTATCTATCTATCTATCTCATATCTATCTATCTCATATCTATCTATCTATCTATCTATCTATCACATATCTATCTATCTATCCCATATCTATCTATCTATCTATCTATCTATCTATCTATCTATCTATCCCATATCTATCTATCTATCTATCTATCTATCTATCTATCTGTCTATCTAACTATCTATCTATCTCATATCTATCTATCTCATATCTATCTATCTATCTATCTATCTATCTATCTATCTATCTATCCCATATCTATCTATCTATCTATCTATCTATCTATCTATCTATCTATCTCATATCTATCTATCTATCTATCAAATATCTATCTCATATCTATCTATCTCATATCTATCTCATATCTATCTATCCCATATCTATCTATCTATCTATCTATCTATCTATCTATCTCATATCTATCTATCTATCTATCTATCAAATATCTATCTCATATCTCATATCTATCTATCTCATATCTATCTATCTATCTATCTATCTATCTCCTATCTATCTATCTATCTATCTATCTATCTATCTATCTATAACACATCTATCTATCACACATCAATCTATCTCATATCTATGTATGTCATATCTACTCATCTATCTATCTATCTATGAAGATTTGAGTTCTGCTCTCTCTCCACCCGGCTACCCCTACTGGCCCCCTCATGCTGCTCGGGCGAGTACGTAGTTACTCGATTTGACTGCTACTCGATCGAGTAGAAGTCTTAAACAAGCATGCTCGCTCATCTCCATTAAAAACATGAATTAATTAGAAAGTGTGGACCTAAAATTCACTTTAATTACTGAAAGTCCTTGAGAACCAGCAGTATTTGTATATTAACACATTTACTAAGACCAACATTTCATATGCCAGTCTTGCGTCAACTTTTGAGCAAAAACTGCAACTTTTTGACAGCATAATTCTAGCACAAGTGGACTAATAAATTCCCATGTATATCTATGGACAAGCTACTTACATTCATCTGTATTTTCATGGACCACTCTATTCTCAATCGACATAGGGGAACGTATTTTGAGATCAACGTTCCTGATTTACATGAGAAGCTATCTCGTCTTATGCAGAAACTCATGTCTGGCCTTAGCAACATAGGACCCGTGTGGTCGCATAGGGTGGCGCACCAGCTTGCAGGGGAAGTACCAGGCAGATGTTGGGTGCAGGCAATTCTCCCACCCCCCGTCCCCTTCCTCCTTATGGCTGCCAAACCAGATCTTTTTGCTCTGTGTGGCAACATCTTGTAGATCAATAGGATTCATCCTCCTCCAGGCTCTGTCTCCTCCCCTCTGATTTTACAAGGCACCACTGCCAGCCCAAGGGGAGTGCAAAAATAAATTCCTAGGGCTGGATTGGAGATAATTATTTAAAACCATGTAACCTCTTCTTTTTATCCCAGGGAAGAAGAAACAATTACATAACACTACATCTATATCAAACCAATGGACTTAAAACCTACGTGATAAATACTACAAAAAAGGAAGCCCTGCCATTGAATATCTCTGACCCAGAACTTGATCCTATCCAGCATACTTTTCAATATAAATGGTGCTCTTTCTCCCTTAGGTACCTGGTGAACTACCTAACCTCCTCATATGCTACACTTTATTCTCAGAATTTCCCTCCACTGTTAAGAGAACTGTGCAATCTTCCCAGTAATCTTCCTCTCTTCCATTTTTGGCAGTATATATGCGGTCAAACTGAACCTCTTGCCTAAGCTCCTCTATCCCTGTCCCTTTATGTGAGCTTTGGGCACTTCAAGCTTCAATTCACTATTTTATCTGGGCAGAGAAGCAACATTGGATAGCTAAAACTGTGCTTCTGGCTAAAAAATATGATGGGGGTCTAGCCGTCCCTGATATTGTTAAATATTTTTGGACTAAACATCTCTGTAGAATCCCTGCTTGGTCTACCCTTCCAGCCTACACTAAATGGATGAAGATTGAAAGGCTCTGGCTTGCCTGTATCTTCCACAATTCCCTTTTGTGGCCCATGTCCCTACTTACTCGAAGCTCTCATTACTAGGCCTGATGCATTTCACTTGCGAGATTTGGTATACATGCGCTGGAAGATTTACTCTCTCCTCCTCTCCCTCATTACTGTTTAATCCTCTTCTTCGAGATGGTCATATGTTGGAGTTTTCTCACCTGTGGTTTCTGAAGGGTTTTAGATTTGTGGACATTGTAGATCCCGGAAGCTTTATACCTTTGAGTGTCTACGCTCCACACATTCACTGCCCCTTAAGTCTCAGTATCATTTCATCCAGATTCAGCACTTTTACCTCTTCTAATTTGGTAGTAACCCTAATTATGTAGGCTCCACGGCCTACAGCCATTAAGAAACTTTGTAGTTTCAACAATTCCACTCGTGGCCTAATAACTACTATATATATATTGCATTATTACCAGCCCCCCAGCTGATCACCTATGGTGGCATTCTTACTTGGATAAATTGGAATCCTTTTTGGGACGGTCTTTACCCCAGTATGCATGGTGTTGGAATTGGCAGCAAGCTGCAAAGACCTCTATTTGTTCAGTTTACCAGGAGAACCAATACAAGCTACTTATGTTTTGGTATCATATTGCACAATTTCTCCATAAGTTAAATTCTACTACCCAGATATCTGCTAGAGATGTGGTATATCCGGGGGGACTCTTACCAATTTGTTTTGGATGTGCCCCCTTATTGGGCCTTTCTGGAAGTAGGTCCAGATCTTGCTCTCCCAACTTTTTAATCTCTCTATTCCTCTCGACCCCATATCTTACCTTTTTAATGTTATTCCTGGGAGACTAAGCAAGTGATCTGCCAGGCTGGTCCTACCCATTCCTATGGCAGCTTGGTGCCCTATTGCTAGGAGCTGGAGTCCCCCGTCAAGGCTGGGTTTGTACTCTAGAATTAAAGATGTTCATGACATGGAATATCTGACTGCTCTTCTACAAGATAGGTTGGACCATTTTGAAGCAGTTTGGGAACCTTAGGATACTTAATGGACCCTACAAGGTCACTGATTTCTCTATTATCTACCCCCCTACCTCCCCATCGTCTTTGTCCTTTTATTTCTGTATTTTCCGTTATGGTGGATTATGTTGTAGTTACTAAATATGTTCTGTGTTGATGCTATTGCCATTCATTGTGTTTCACTAGTGGTCTGTATTGAGACTTTGGTTGAACTTTTGATTAGTCTCTCTTGGAAATTTGTTTCTCTATGTCCCCCTTCCCATCCACCATTTTAATCCAACTTAAAGCTTAAGTTATTTCCTAAATTTTGACTCATCTTTAATAACATCCCAAATGGATTGCCCATAAGACCCTACTAGAAGCTTACATTGCAAGCTTGCCCTAAGTATATAACTCTCGGTTGGTATCATTCTGAGCATTCTTCACAATTTGTGGTGTCAATCCATCATAGTATGTTACACCTGTATCTAATTTACTTCGAAAACAATAAAATCCCCATCAGATCCCTGGTATAGTAAACCGCTGGCTGCGTCTCATTAGTCCGATTTGCATAACGAAATGGTAGCGGTTAATTAGCATCTCAAGAAGTTTGTCAAACTTGTAATTCCGAACATGCGTCTATATGACTTTACACTTTTCATTAGCAGAGGGAGCGTTAGAACACAAAGGAGTCCCTTGGGTTGCCTTAAGTTGAGGCTTTCTTACAGAATGACTTTTTAAAGTGCCACAAAATAGATTTATGGGGAGAATTAATTCCTCCTTCATTCATATTTTACGAAAGGATGTGAGAGATTTCACAGAGACGTTAATGATGGATTTCTGTGTTGACAAACCTTTCCTCTTCCTTTTGTAATGGGTCACATTTGGGCGACATTAATTATATTTGGGTTAAGACAGGGGCAAGAATTATCCTTCATACTATTACTTTAGATGTAGGAAATCACAAGTTGTCCGCCATTAAAGAGCAGCATTATCTTGGCCATCATTAATGATACGGAGCTGCATTCAAACTCCGATGTTTGGTAGATATGGTCATTAATGTCTACATGACCACCGGCAACAGCTGCATTCAGCACTCATGCTAATCACGGCTGTTAACCCTGTAAATGTCACTGTCAGTTCTTGCAACAGCATTAAAAATCCCCCAATTGATTTTGCAGGATTCCTAATGTCGGGCTGGGGCCTTCTGAAGGCCCCCAGTGCTGCCCTGGCTGATTTGCGGTCAGATTATGGTACAATGCAGTACTAAGATATTGCATTATACTGCAGGAGCAACCAAACGATCGCAAGTTCAAATACCCAATGCCAGAATTGTGCTTTTTTAGTTACCCTGTCTTCAAGAAAAAAATGTAATACAAAAGTGATCAATAAGTCGTATGTACTCCAAAATACCAATGGAAACTACCGGACTTTCTGCAAAAAACGAGTCCTCAAACAACTCTATCGAAAGATAAAAATGTGATGGCTGACACACAGAATAAATTTATCGTGTCATTTTTGCCGCAGTGTGTACTCCATAAAAACAAGACCCCACAAAGATGAGGGAATTTCATTTATTTTTGCTTTTCACTCCATTTAGAAATTTTGTAAACTTTTTCAGTACATAAAATGGAACTATCGAAAATACAACTCGTCCCGCAAAAATCAACAAGCCTTCGGCTACGTCAACAGCAGAATTAAAGAGCTATTGTGTTTCCTCGATAGTAAGCCCTATTTGTATCGGGAAGGAGGGGGGCTTGAAATATAAGCCCTCCCCAAAACATAAGCCCTAACTAGGCTACATGTGGAAAAACAAAACAATGCTCACCTAGCAGCCGGTGTTTGGGTCCTCGCGATGGTCTCCGTCGCTGCTGCGTCCTCCTTCATGCAGACAGAGCAGTTCTTCCTGGTACCGGGGTATTCAATACCCCGCTTCCAGCAAGCTAATGCTCTGATTGGTTAATCGAAGGAAAGGCGGTGCTGAATTAACCAATCACAGCCATTCAATGATGTCAGTTAATGAATGGCTGTGATTGGTTAATCGAGCGCAGGCTCTTGTTGGCTGACGCGGCGCTGAATTAACCAACAGAGCATTAGCTTGCTAGAGGCGGGGTATTCAATCCCCGCTACCAGGAAGAACTGCTCTGTCGGTGTGAAGCAGCACCGCAGCCCAGAGCAAGGACCCAAATGCCACCTGTTAGGTAAGTATTATAAGACTCCCCCCTGAAAATAAGGCACTGTGCCTCTTTTGGGGCAAAAGACAATATAAGACAGTGTCCTATTTTCAGGGAAACATTGTCTTATTTTTTGAAAACGAATATGAAAGAAAGGGTGTGTCATTAAGGGGTTAATCATATTTTTTCAAAAATTTTCGATGATTTTCTTTATTTACTGTTACTCTGTATTTTCAAAAAAATCCTAAAAACATGTACCACAGCGCCTAATACTAGTACTAGTCACTTCCTCATCTGTAGAGAAACCTTTGCAGCAGTTATCTCACTAACATCACAGGCAGGATTACACTGAGAGGCGACACCGATATGTAGAGAACATAGGATCCACCAGTCACAATAGGTGATAAGCTGCGACTATCTACTCCCCTCCCTGCCCATTGACCTCTGTCATAGAGCATGCCTAGAACAGTCTCCCATAGAGTCAGTGGGTCAGCTTCCATCAATTGTGGGAATGGCCTTCTGTAAATGCTTTTAAACGTAGCTCACCCAAAATGTCCACCCCCCCATAGTTATGTAAAAAAAAAAGGGAAAAAAATTCTACAATCAGAAATTAAAAACAGATTAGACAAATATAAAATGTTTCTGTTTTGGTATTACTTAATAAAAAAGTTCAGACAACTTTGATCTAACGTATATGGAGAGCAGTAGCCTTTTCCAGATGGATAATTTATTTTGTCTTTAACAGGGTTAGTGATAGGGTTGGTGATGATGAAGTGGGGAGAGCTATCACTACTATCCTGTTTCCCTGAAAATAAGACATACCCTGAAAATAAGACATAGCATGATTTTCCAGAATTTCTGAGGATGCAAAATGATTTTTCAGGCTTTTTGAGGATCCTTAAAATATAAGCCCTACTCCAAAATTAAGCCCTGCTAACAGTTAATTTAAAAAAGTCAATTTAAATATTGTCCAGGCAGCTATACATATAAAAAAGTTAAACCTTTTTGAACAAAAATTAATATAAGACACTGTCTTATTTTTGGGGAAACACGGTATTATGTATGGTGCACAAGTCCTGACCTGTAACTCAATGGACAGCTCCTTCTATCACTATACAGGAGAGGTGCTATTGTTTACCCATCTTGAGTGCTCTAATTAAGATATATATTTTAGTTGCATTCCTACTTGTGTGCATGGTGGGGTAACCCTCATATTTCCTCACTACAATAAAATTGGACGGTTTCCACTTTAAAGGATATTATTGCCCAGCACATTGTGCCAAATAGACCATTCTACTGTGTACTGCAAGTCAAGACAACTTGTGTTAAAGTTATACAATTTTGCTGCCAGTTACCAATTGACATGAGTGGTCCTTTGAAGAGATGGAACCCCTTCCTGCTAAGGTCCTGGACTGGTGCAGCATCCAAGTGAGACACGCCAAAGTGGGGGAGACCACGGAGATTGCAAGATGGATGTCACTGGTGGCTCTGCAATCTCTCCCGACAGTGGCGGCAAAATGTTGGATTTAGTCGCTGCACAGTTGCACAAAAGACATACATACATATTCAGTCTTATGATGAATGTGGTTTGTGATGGGAGGCCAGCACTTTATCTGGGACTTCAAGGGTCAATGGCAGAAATAATTTGATATGAGAACTGGGATTTAGTAAACTGGAAGTGCACAGCTTAACTTAAGCTTGAATTTCGGAAATGCAATACAATAGAGCAATGGCAGTCTCAGAGAAGCTTGGCAGAGCACATGGATATGCAGTAGAACAACACTTTGTGATACAGTTGCATTTGGAGGAGACACAGATTTCTCTTCAATGCTCTCTCTCTCCATTTGTACCTCTAGGTTACCCAATAGAAATTTCCAAAGTCCTAGTTATCTAATGGGCTTACTGGAAGTTGATTATGCAGTTTTTGGAACTGAAGTTAAGATGGACCTTTTTACTACCCCTGGCTTTGACTTCACCAGGTTTTGTGTAACTCACTGTTTTAGTGGAACGAGTCCCAGCTTCTCTCTTCACTACTAGTAGACTAGGGAGCTGGCTAATCCTGTCTTCCCTGTTGAATAGTGTGTTGTGGCTGCTCACTCTGCTGAACTCCTCCTGCATGACCTCTGACAATGACTGTCTCTGCAAACTCCTTCTTCCTTTCCTGTCTTGTTCCCACACTTTTTCCTCTACGCCTGCCCCTCAGCATACTGGCTCATACTGGAGTTTCCCAGTCTGAACTCTCACCATTCCCCTCCACCAATCAGGGATGGCATGACATACAGCCAATAAGCAGGCAGCTGTTGCCAAGCTTTAAGCTTGAGAAGCAAGAGGAAACAGGGTTTCTCCCACGTACTGCACTTTCTATGCCTCCTGGGAGCACATAGCAAAGTGTTCACAGGGCAATTAATGTGTGGCTATTCTGGAGGACCCTCTGGGCCACTACACTGGGTTTGCCACACTGTGAAACTGTAACCATATTCTTGCATGTGCAGAGTGTTAAGCAACGTGTATGGTACACACTCACAGCCATCAAGGATCCATGAAAGGTAGTGACCCATTGGCTGCAACAACCTGTAGAGGAGCAAGCAGTGCAACTTCTAACTAAGTTACTGGTGTTACTTTGTCATAGGCAGAAAGCAGCCTCCCATAGACCCACAGCTGTACAGAAGGATGGGCAAAAGCTAAGAGTCACTTTATTGCAACTCAACTCTGGTGGAACCTCAAGTGTACTGTGATGTCCCCAACCCTGATGTAAGGACTGCTCAGAATTCTTCATGCCACTGTTCAAAATAAAAATAACTATTTATTTAACTGCAGACTTCCCCATCATTCACGGATGGGGGAGACCCCCTTATTTGTGGAGCACTGTACCAGCTGAGGAGCATATATATTAGTGCCAAGTGCTAAGATATGTTTTTGGTGTATCCATATATGTGAACCACTACTTTCTTGTTGACTACCATTTTGTGCTGGAGGTCTATTTTGGTTACTTTGTATTTAGATGTTTTATCATATAAGTGTTATACTATGCAGTGATTTGTAGGCATTTTTGGCTTACTACATCTTTTAACCCCTTAAGGACATGGCCTATTTTAGGCTTGAGGATGCAACTATTTTTGGCAGATTTTCATCTCCATTTTTCAAAAGCTATAACTTTTTTACTTTTCTGTCGACGCGGCCGTATAAAGACTTGTTTTTTGCGTGGCGGACTGTACTTATTGTTGGTTCCATTTCTGGATAGATAGGAACTAGGTTAATCACATGACCCCTAGGATGACGCGGCGCGTATAGACAGCGCGACCGCATCACCAGGAGTATCACATGACCTCTTCACATGAGTATCACATGACATCTAGGATGACGCGGCGCGTACGGAGAACGCGATCGCGTCACCAGGAGTGTCACATGACTTCTAGGATGACACGGCACATGCTGATAATGCGACCGCGTCACGTGATTTATGACGTGGCACGTAGGAGGAACGTGACAACGCTAATGATACCTCCTCCCTTCCTCTTTACCTTCTCCCCAGTATAATGATTTGAAATTCTTCCCCTAATCACGGCGCCAGAATGGCCTCTAATCTTTAGTCCTCCATTATGTAAATTGATGATACAAGAATACAGGGTCGGCGGCCTGATACTGCTTACCCCTCCCCTCATTAGGTCACAGTGGGCTGATCGCAATAACCCCGCCCACAAAGATGGCGTCACCCATGGAATCGAAAGTGATACATGCTTTCCTATAAATGTGAGTAGTTTTTGTATGTTTTTTATGTACTGGCTTGATAAAGGTGTCTTTATACACCGAAACGTGTTGCCAATATTACCCAATAAATAAAAACGAAGATCCAATTCTCCTTTGGCAGTAATATCTGCGACTGGGAATTCTTTGAGGAGTCGACACTTCAAGGAGGGGGCTTCTTGTTTCATACACCCCCCTCCTCCTAAGTAAGTGCCATCCTAACTTTCTTTTCACCGGATTGACGACTGATTTGGGTTACCTTCCTTCATTTCTCACGAGCGCAAACTTTTTTATTTTAAAACTTCCCCATGCACTTCTATGGGATGAAGGGAGGTAACTGAATGCATTGATCTCCCTCCGTCCTATAAAAGTGAAAAGAACTGTGGTTACGCATGCATGTTGCCGCTCCATTCATGAGGCATTCGGGTATGCTGTTCTTGGGATCACTGGAAATCACAGTGGTTGGACCCCCAGCGAACAGACATTTATCCTATGTCCTGTGGATAGGAGGTAAATGGTTTTAGTTAAAAAAAAACCTAAGGGTGTTTGGAGTTAACAGTGGATTTCCCACATCCAGGACTCATCTCTTAACCAGATTGGTTGTCTGCTACAAATAACACCTCTTTCTCTCTCTGGAGGACCCCACATACAGTACCTGTTAGAGATGAGCGAGCATACTTGCTAAGGGCAATTACTCGAGCGAGCATTGTCCTTAGCGAGTTTATGCCCGCTCGGAAGAAAAGATTCGGGTGCTGGTGGGGGGCGAGGGGCGGCGAGGAAGAGTGGGGGGGGACGGAGGGGAGATCTCTCTCTCCCTCTCTCTCCCCCCCCCCCCCCCCGCTCTCCCCCTGCTCACTCCCGCAACTTACCCCTCACCCGCGCCGGCACCCGAATCGTTTCTTCCGAGCGGGTAGCTACTCGCTAAGGACAATACTCGCTCAAGTAATTGCCCTTAGCGAGTATGCTCACTCATGTCTAATACCTGTACATTATACTGAGACTACATAGATTTCAACAATAACGTCATTAGTGCAGTGCTTCATTTCACCTGTAGTAGTGCTGTAGAGCAATTGAACACTTGTCGCTGGCTCCCCCCAGAGATTACAGTTAATTACTGGGGTCCCAACAGCAGGAAAACCTGTGATCATATCCCCTTTGGACTTACACCGTTTTGTCGATCCAATGGAAATTATCCTACAGTTATTATGAATTAAGCATTTGCAGATATGAATTATGGTGTCTATAGCGCCACATATCATTTGAAGTAGTATAGACCGATCATAGGTACTTTATCTCTCTTGTATCACTGTATTACTCATGTGGAACTGTCGTTATATGGGCAACATCTCAAGAATTTTAGTCCATGAAGAAAAAGACAAGCGTGAAATTGGTGCCCCTGTCAAAATCAAACAAATCATCTGGAATAAGTATTTTATATGAGTCAATACCGCAATTCTCCAGAGAGCCCGGCTGCTCTAATACTCACCATCAGAAAAAGTCACTGAAACACTGTAGACATAGACACCGCTAAGCCCTAATACTGTTTGCACATCACACTTTGGGTTTTCCTTAAATTTTAGACATCCTAGCATTGAAGGGAGTGTTTAATCCGAAAATGACCTATTTTATATCAAGTTTTTATTTTAAACATATTTTTTCAAAGACTTTTAAGTGATTTTTTATCCTATTTCACTGTCAGGATTTATATATTTTTTTAAATCCTGAAATCCTGCAGTTCTCACACTAACCGCTGAGCCCAACAACAGTTTGACACTTCTTGTTCTGTGGAAAAAAAACTCTCAACAGCCATCTCATTATCATCACAGGCAGGATTATAATGATTGGTATGAAATATATATCTCAAAATCCACCATTCACAATAGGGAATGGCACAGCTCACCTCAACCTCTTCCCTGCACAGGTCACACAACATGTTCCCATAGAAGTCAATGAGCCTGTCTGATGAGCAACTGTCTATGTCATAAATGACTACATGTGCATTCGTCAGATTCGGTATTAAAATACAGAAGATGTCATTTGGGATATGGTGCATGATGTCATATATGATGTTAATGGCCACCACAGAGTCACTGCAGATGTGCTGGATCCCCTAAAGAAATGCAGACACAGAGGGTCTTGAAGGGCACTGCATCTGGAAGAGGCATGTTAGTAGACTGAACAAGATAAGGGAGTCTAAACCAATGCAGAACATGTTACCCCCACCAGACAGATATGTTGCCATTTGCATATTATGGGAAGTTCAGCAAGCAGGATATTTTAGCATAGGAGTATCTAATAAAAAAATGAAAGGTACACTTGTCATCCTCCTCCTCCGTCAGACCCTATAACACAATTATCTTACACTGGTACAATTAATTGACAGACTACCTTTAAATAGCATCACTGCCTGTTATTATAGCTCAGTCCCAGTCACTTCAGCAAAGCAAAATATAATACCAAGCACCACCACTACTACAAGTACAGAGCTGTGCTTAATAAGCAATGAGGAGGACATGGCACTCACTGAAGTACAATGGCCTCTTGAAATAGCCGATTGGTGTGGGTGTTGAGAACTGGATCTACACCCATCCAATATCCTAAGGATTGGCTGGTAATTTTTAAAGAACCAGAAAACCCCTTTAATTTTCTGCAGACTATACCTTTAAGTAGTGCATTTTACATAATGCAAAATGATAAATGTATAATTGTATTCGGTGCTTTTGTATCATTGCTTTCCTGAAATTAATCACCATTCTTATTAAAATCGACACAACTTGAAATCCAGGCCATCGTTCTTATCATTTACCAATTGTTCTTTCTAGTGTGATCAGCCACATCTAATTAACCCGGGATCGCTTAGACAAGGTATTAATTACAGATACTTAAACTGGAGTGCTGTTAACTTTGTTCTACATTTACTCTGTGGATCAGGTGATACCGATTTGTAGCTTCTACTGTAACTAGAGATGAGCGAACGTACTTGTCCGAGCTTGATACTCGTTCGAGTATTAGCGTGTTCGAGATGCTCGTTACTAGAGGCGAGCACCACGCGATGTTCGAGTTACTTTCACTTTCATCTCTGAGACGTTAGCGCGCTTTTCTGGCCAATAGAAAGACAGGGAAGGCATTACAACTTCCCCCTGCGACGTTCAAGCCCTATACCACCCCCCTGCAGTGAGTGGCTGGCGAGATCAGGTGCCACCCGAGTATATAAATCGGACCCTCCCGCGGCTCGCCACAGATGCATTCTGACAGAGATCAGGGACAGTGCTGCTGATGCCGGAGCTGCTATAGGGAGAGCGTTAGGAGTGATTTTAGGCTTCAAGAACCCCAACGGTCCTTCTTAGGGCCACATCTGACCGTGTGCAGTACTGTTGAGGCTGCTTTTTGCAGTGTTGCACTTTTTTTTTTGTATATCGGCCGTGCAGAGCATTGCGTCCAGAGCATTGCGTTCTGCAATAATTTTACATACTACACGGCCAGTAGTGGTGCTGAGGCAGGGACAGTGAAAGACATATCCAGTCTATATAGGCAGTGGGCTTTTCCAAAAAAATTTGGGAAAAAAAATCTATTTGGGCTGCCTGTGACCGTCCTGACTGTACTGCGTCTCTGCTGGCGGTAGTTGTCCTAATTCATACGCAGCCAGCTAAGTGTTACAGCAGGCTTGCGCAAAATTCTTTCCTGCCTCTGCTGTGCGTTCCGTAAGCGAAGTCAGCCTCCAACCACAGGCCAATAAGCGGCACATTTAATTACAGCATTCTGTTTCTGCACTACTGGTAATACAGCATGCTGAGGGGTAGGGGTAGGCCTAGAGGACGTGGACTCGGGCGAGGACGCGGAGGCCCAAGTCAGGGTGTGGGCACAGGCCGAGCTCCTGATCCAGGTGTATCGCAGCCAACTTCTGCGGGATTAGGAGAGAGGCACGTTTCTGGCGTCCCCACATTCATCTCACAATTAATGGGTCCACGCGGTAGACCTTTATTAGAAAATGAGCAGTGTGAGCAGGTCCTGTCGTGGATGGCAGAAAGTGCATCCAGCAATCTATCGACCACCCAGAATTCTGCGCCGTCCACTCCTGCAACTCTGAATCCTCTGGCTGCTGCTCCTCCTTCCTCCCAGCCTCCTCACTCCATTACAATGACACATTCTGAGGAGCAGGCAGACTCCCAGGAACTGTTCTCGGGCCCCTGCCCAGAATGGGCAGCAATGGTTCCGAATCCTGTCCCACTGGAGGAGTTTGTCGTGACCGATGCCCAACCTTTGGAAAGTTCCCGGGGTCCGGGGAATCAGGCTGGGGACTTCCGGCAACTGTCTCAAGAGCTTTCAGTGGGTTAGGAGGACGATGACGATGAGACACAGTTGTCTATCACTCAGGTAGTAGTAATTGGAGTAAGTCCGAAGGAGGAGCGCACAGAGGATTCGGAGGAAGAGCAGCAGGACGATGAGGTGACTGACCCCACCTGGTTTGCTACGCCTACTGAGGAAAGGTCTTCAGAGGGGGAGGCAAGTGCAGCAGCAGGTTGGAAGAGGCAGTGCGGTGGCCAGGGGTAGAGGCAGGGCCAGACCGAATAATCCACCAACTGTTTCCCAAAGCGCCCCCTCGCGCCATGCCACCCTGCAGAGGCCGAGGTGCTCAAAGGTCTGGCAGTTTTTCACTGAGAGTGCAGACGACCGACGAACAGTGGTGTGCAACCTTTGTTGCGCCAAGATCAGCCGGGGAGCCACCACCACCAGCCTCACCACCACCAGCATGCGCAGACATATGATGGCCAAGCACCCCACAAGGTGGGACGAAGGCCATTCACCGCCCCTGGTTTGCACCGCTGCCTCTCCCCCTGTGCCCCAACCTGCCACTGGGATCCAACCCCCCTCTCAGGACACAGGCACTACCGTCTCCTGGCCTGCACCCACACCCTCAACTCCGCTGACCTCGGCCCCATCCACCAATGTCTCTCAGCGCACCGTCCAGCCGTCGCTAGTGCAAGTGTTGGAGCGCAAGCGCAAGTACGCCGCCACGCACCCGCACGCTCAAGCGTTAAACGTGCACATAGCCAAATTTATCAGCCTGGAGATGCTGCCGTATAGGGTTGTGGAAACGGAGGCTTTCAAAGGTATGATGGCGGCGGTGGCCCCGCGCTACTCAGTTCCCAGTCGCCACTACTTTTCCCGATGTGCCGTCCCAGCCCTGCACGACCACGTCTCCCGCAACATTGTACGCGCCCTCACCAATGCGGTTACTGCCAAGGTCCACTTAACAACGGACACGTGGACAAGCACAGGCGGGCAGGGCCACTATATCTCCCTGACGGCACATTGGGTGAATTTAGTGGAGGCTGGGACAGAGTCAGAGCCAGGGACCGCTCACGTCCTACCCACCCCCAGAATTGCGGGCCCCAGCTCGGTGGTGGTATCTGCGGCGGTGTATGCTTCCTCCACTAAACCACCCTCCTCCTACGCAACCTCTGTCTCGCAATCAAGATGTGTCAGCAGCAGCACGTCGCCAGCAGTCGGTGTCGCGCGGCACGGCAGCACAGCGGTGGGCAAGCGTCAGCAGGCCGTGCTGAAACTACTCAGCTTAGGAGAGAAGAGGCACACGGCCCACGAACTGCTGCAGGGTCTGACAGAGCAGACCAACCGCTGGCTTGCGCCGCTGAGCCTTCAACCGGGCATGGTCGTGTGTGACAACGGCCGTAACCTGGTGGCGGCTCTGCAGCTCGGCAGCCTCACGCACGTGCCATGCCTGGCCCACGTCTTTAATTTGGTGGTTCAGCGCTTTCTGAAAAGCTACCCACGCTTGTCAGACCTGCTCGTAAAGGTGCGCCGGCTCTGCGCACATTTCCGCAAGTCCCACATGGACGCTGCCACCCTGCGCACCCTGCAACATCGGTTTCATCTGCCAGTGCACCGACTGCTGTGCGACGTGCCCACACGGTGGAACTCTACGCTCCACATGTTGGCCAGGCTCTTTGAGCAGCGTAGAGCTATAGTGGAATACCAACTCCAACATGGGCGGCGCAGTGGGAGTCAGCCTCCTCAATTCTTTACAGAAGAGTGGGCCTGGTTGGCAGACATCTGCCAGGTCCTTGGAAACTTTGAGGAGTCTACCCAGATGGTGAGCGGCGATGCTGCAATCATTAGCGTCACCATTCCTCTGCTATGCCTCTTGAGAAGTTCCTTGCAAAGCATAAAGGCAGACGCTTTGCGCTCGGAAACAGAGGCGGGGGAAGACAGTATGTCGCTGGATAGTCAGAGCACCCTCCTGTCTATATCTCAGCGCGTTGAGGAGGAGGAGGAGGAGGGGAAGGAGAATGAGGAGGAGGGGGAAGAGACAGATGTGTTGCGTACAGGTACCCTGGCACACATGGCTGACTTCATGTTAGGATGCCTTTCTCGTGACCCTCGCGTTACACGCATTCTGGCCACTACGGATTACTGGGTGTACACACTGCTCGACCCACGGTATAAGGAGAACCTTTCCACTCTCATACCCGAAGAGGAAAGGGGTTCGAGAGTGTTGCTATACCACA
The DNA here is from genome assembly GCF_035609145.1 of Eleutherodactylus coqui. NCBI lineage: Eukaryota > Metazoa > Chordata > Amphibia > Anura > Eleutherodactylidae > Eleutherodactylus > Eleutherodactylus coqui. Next base: position 36,977,795 of record NC_089843.1, read on the forward strand.
GGACCCTGGCGGACAAACTGATGGTAAAATTCCCATCCGACAGCGCTAGTGGCAGAAGGCGCAGTTCCGAGGGCCAGGTAGCAGGGGAGGTGCAGAGATCGAGCAGCATGTACAGCACAGGCAATACAACAGTCTTTAAGGCCCTGGACAGCTTTATGGCTCCCCAGCAAGACTGTGTCACCGCTCCCCAGTTAAGGCTGAGTCGGCGGGAGCACTGTAAAAGGATGTTGAGGGAGTACGTAGCCGATCGGACGACCGTCCTCCGTGACGCCTCTGCCCCCTACAACTACTGGGTGTCGAAGCTGGACACGTGGTGTGAACTCGCGCTGTATGCCCTGGAGGTGCTTGCTTGTCCTGCGGCTAGCGTCTTGTCAGAGAGGGTGTTTAGTGCAGCTGGGGGAATCATCACAGATAAGCGTACCCGCCTGTCAACCGACAGTGCCGACAGGCTTACACTCATCAAGATGAACAAAGCCTGCATCTCCCCATACTTCTCTTCTCCACCAGCGGACAGCAGCGATACCTAAACAATATGTAGGCTGCACCCGCGGATGGAAGCATTGTTCTCTATCACCATCCAAAACGGGGACCTTTTAGCTTCATCAATCTGTGTATAATATTCATCCTCCTCCTCCTGCTCCTCCTCCTGAAGCCTGACGTAATCACGCCGAACGGGCAATTTTTCTTAGGCCCACAAGGCTCAGTCATATAATGTTTGTAAACAATTTTTATATGTTTCAATGCTCATTAAAGCGTTGAAACTTTCACCTGAACCAATTTTTATTTTAACTGGGCTGCCTCCAGGCCTAGTTACAAATTAAGCCACATTAACCAAAGCGATTAATGGGTTTCACCTGCCCTCTTGGTTGGGCATGGCCAATTTTTCTGACGTACATTAGTACTGTTGGTACACCATTTTTTTGGGGCCCTCGCCTACAGTGTAATCCAATTAATTTTTTGCCCACCTGCATTAAAGCTGACGTTACATCAGCTGTGCTGGGCACTGCAATGGGATATATTTATTTACCGCCGGTGGGTTCCAGGGAGCCACCCATGCTGTCAGTCCACACGGAGTTGTAACTGCATGTGTCCACTTCTAAAGAACCCCAATCTGACTGGGGCATGCAGTGTGGGCCGAAGCCCACCTGCATTAAACATGACATTACCTCAGCTGTGATGGGCAATGCAATGGGATATATTTATGTACCGCCGGTGGCTTCCTGGTACCCATCCTTGCTGTCGGTCCACACGGAGTTGTAACTGCATGTGTCCACTTCTAAAGAACCTCAGTCTGACTGGGGCATGCAGTGTGGGCCGAAGCCCACCTGCATTAAACATGACATTACCTCAGCTGTGATGGGCACTGCAATGGGATATATTTATGTACCGCCGGTGGGTTCCAGGGAGCCACCCATGCTGTGGGTCCACAGGGACTTCACAGTAGGGAGTTGTACCTGCCTGTGTCTCTGAATTAAAAACCCCGGTCAGGTTGGGGCATGCAGTGTGGGCCGAAGCCCACCTGCATTTAATCTGACGTTAGCTCTGCTGTCCAGGGCACTGCAATGGGATACATTTATGTACAGCCGGTGGGTTCCAGGGAGCCACCCATGCTGTGGGTGCACGCGGAATTCCCATTGCGGAGTTGTACCTGCCTGTGACTATTTATAAAAAACCGCGGTCTGACTGGGGCATGCAGACACCTTGACAGAATGAATAGTGTGTGGCACATAGGTTCCCCATTGCTATGCCCACGTGTGCAGCTCCTGATGGCGGTGGCACAGGATTATATTTCTCATTGCTTCTGTACAGCATTGTGGGCTATCGCCCCGCCCCTTTTAAAGAGGGTCGCTGCCTAGCCGTGCCAACCCTCTGCAGTGTGTGCCTGCGGTTCCTCCTCATGGCAGACGCACTTATAAATAGACATGAGGGTGGTGTGGCATGAGGGCAGCTGAAGGCTGCGCAGGGACACTTTGGTGTGCGCTGTGGACACTGGGTCGTGCGGGGGGGGGGGGTTTGAGCAGCATGTAACCCAGGAGAAGTGGCAGCGGAGTGTCATGCAGGCAGTGATTGTGCTTTGTTGGAGGTAGTGTGGTGCTTAGCTAAGGTATGCATTGCTAATGAGGGCTTCTCAGAAGTAAAAATTGTTGGGGGGGGGGCACTCTTGCCGCTATTGTGGCTTAATAGTGGGACCTGGGAACTTGAGATGCAGCCCAACATGTAGCCCCTCGCCTGCCCTATCCGTTGCTGTGTCGTTCCCATCACTTTCTTGAATTGCCCAGATTTTCACAACCTTAGCGAGCATCGGCGATATACAAAAATGCTCGGGTCGCCCATTGACTTCAATGGGGTTCGTTACTCGAAACGAACCCTCGAGCATCGCGAAAATTTCGTCCCGAGTAACGAGCACCCGAGCATTTTGGTGCTCGCTCATCTCTAACTGTAACTCATCATTTACTTCTAGAGATATTGGAGATCCAATAATGGAAAGGGCTCAAGGTAGGAGTCAAAAAGTGCAAAGGAGTCTTAGAGATGGCAGAAGGGTAAGAGCAAATCAATGTGATCATTATGGTAATTATATAAATAACTGCTATATGATATAACAGTCTCCATTTTTATGGACTAAGCCAACATTGGTATTAAATTGGGTTTTCCTACTAATGACACTTACCCCCTTTCAACAGGACAGGAGATAAATATCTAATTACTGGAGGACTGACTGCTGGGGCTCCCAGTAACCCTGACATGTACCATGTGAATAGAACATTGATATGAATACATGATCATGGCTACATTCACTTCTATGAAACAGTAGGACATGATGCAATCTTCCTCCATTCCCATAGAAGAGAATAGAGCAGTGGTTACTCCAGTACAACACAACTCCATCCACATGGGGAACTCAGGGTACACATATCAGGATCACAGGCTGTCCCAGTGGCAGGATACCAAGTGACCCAGTCCTCAGACATCTATCCCCTATCGTGTTGATAAGGAATACATGTCATTAGTGGGAACTACAATGGCCTCTGCAAGAGAAATGTAGTATTACATGGGGGCCATTAGAATGAATGAAGTCCATGCAATATAAGAATGGCTTCAGTCTGCCAGAACTGGAGCTGTTCTTATAGGGTGGTTCGCTGTTCGGGCTCGTAGCTCAAAGACCATATTTGATACCCATATACCCTTGTAGGGCACGGCCGCTTGAAGGCTTTTTGAAGGCTTGTTTTTCATGGGATGAGTTGTACATTTATAAGATTTATTCTCAGAAGCACATAGGGTAGTCCTTATATTATGGGATTTTTTTATAATGGTCACTCAAAGACATGAAAACCAAATTCTGCCACCTTTTATTTTTATAGATTACAGTTATTTTTTATGTTATGATGTCATTTTCTGTTCCTCTAATAGTTGATTGCTGTTGGCACATGATATTGGATTGCGCCAGAGGGGACTAAACTTTCTGCACCCCTCGTGTTTTTTTGGTTCCGTCTGAGAGACAGTGAGAGTCACTGGAAGAATTCTGCCAGGCTTCCATGTATAGACCGATTATTTCACCACCGCCTTTCTCTTCTCAGTTTCTGGGAATCCTACTTCATTCATGAACGTTCCACTCTTGACATCAGTAAAAACTTCCCAGTCTATATGCATTCATTATCAAGGACTTCATTACTGTTCAAGAACTGTTTGCGTACAGTTAAATAAACCAGTTTGGGTTCCAGCAAAATGTGGAATAGACAGGAGGTCTTCTGTTCCCCGTCTCAGGTCAAGCTGGAGGGAACAGCCAGGATAGTTGCCTTGACCCTCACCTACTGTGTATGGACTATAGTCGGCCCCAGGCCTCTAAGTGCTGTGACTGCGGGTGAGGTAAGCCCTCATTCCAAGGCACAGCTCCTTAACCCTAGGGGTTCAAACCAATCCATCTTTTCCATTACATAGGCCTATGGCTTACTAGTTAACCAAAGCTGAAGCTGAAGAGCACAGGCAGTGGGGTACATAGATTTGAGACCCCAGAGGAAAAACCTTAAATAAACCTCCAATGTAATGTCTGGTTTTCGTGCCCAGAACTAGAAGATCTGGTGCTTGTTTCCCATTCCATGCCCTTTAAAGTGACCTTTGGTCCAATTCTCTACCTTCTTGTTTGCAAATAACGCAGTTCTTCTGTGGAGGAAGATCCTACACATGTTCTCGTTGCCAAGTAGCAAAAAGGATGGTGAAATTAGAGCTGAGGCTCCTCTCAGCAAGGGCTCCATAAATGTTTTCTGCATCTTGTTCCTGTGGTGTCCCAATCCCATGGCCTCTTGTAACTTCAAATTACATCTCTACTCCTTGGGTATCATGTTTCTATTAAAGCCTTCTCCTTGTTCCTGGAGATGTTCTTCTCGATGCCTTTTAAAATTTCGTTTGATGGGACCTTACTTCTTGTCTTAGAATTTTAGGGTTTGGTTTAGACATACGCTCTCTAATGCTGACCACTAGCCTGGCCTTAAACATCAAATGTTTTTCCGATTTAGTAATGATCTTTTCTGTTGATTGAATGCTTTAACCAAATTTCTTTTCCATTGCTACAATCAGTTGATTATCATTTGAAGATTTCTCTACTATGCGTTCCCATCCATTCAGGAAAAACATTTAGCGGATGATTCCCTAGTTATTCCACTTTCAAAAGTCTTCCTTAGTGAATGCTCAATCGGTGTGCAAGAGGAGACACTGCTCCTGGAAAACAGACTTTTTTCGAACTTAGATAATTCTTTTAAAGGGGTAATACCAAGATTTGAAGTTATCCTCTAAGTACAGAATAGGGAATAAATTGCTGATGGGTAGGGGTTTACGGATCTCAAGAATGCGGGGTTCCATTTCCCCCATCCTCCTCACTAAGAGGTTACTACAATGAGGAGATGAATGAATAAAGCAATGGTTGTGCAAGTGCACTGGTGCTCCATTCACTGTCAGTGGGACTGCCGAGATAGCCAAGCAGGTGCTAGAGAAATGAATGCAGTGCTAATCACACCTGCTTGATTCAGCACTCCATTCAGATTGATGTCACTGCAGGAGGAGAAGTGACCCCACAGTGACAGGAGAGTAGGACATGGGAGTCCCGTTTACCAGATCGGTGGGGGTCTCAGCAGTGAGACCCCCACCGATCAACAAGTTACCCCTTATCATGTGGATAGGTTATGGCTTGAAATTCTGGTACAACCCCTTTAAGTACAGATAAATATTTTTTTCCATTTTAATGTTGGTAATAAAGCATTACAATGCAACAAAAAATGCAATGCAAAAGTACATATAATAGCTGGCCAACTATTATATTTACATACCATTACATAATGCAATTCTGCAAAGTATAGATTATGTATGCTCTTAGCTGAATTGCTTCATATGACCTACTGTGCTCATCCGTCCATAGGTAATATAAAAGTGATGCCTGAAGGAGAAGCAGCAGGAGGTCAGTGTGGTAAAAACGTGACTCGTTATCCTCATTTTATTGTAAAATCTCTGGGGACATTTTGGCAAAATAAACATATTAGTAAGACTGCTATTTACAACTTACCTCACTTGCTCCAACTAGTGGTCAGTTTGTATGCCGCTATTATATAATCAGACCCGAACGTTTCTTCACAATCAGTACCCAAATTAAATATAGAACCCCAAATAAGTAGAGACCCCTCAGAAATATATACAGACCTTAGACAAGATTCCGAAAGACAGTCTCGGTTTTAAGATAAATGGCAACCTGTGCGGATTATTTCTCTCATACCCCTCTATCATAAGAATATAAGAATATATATATATATATACTGCACCAATAATCTGTTTGTGCAGAAAGCAGCAAAACAGCAGCATACTCACACCAGAACAGCTCAGTGAAAATATACTGTACCAGAACCAAGCTTCTAACATATATACAGCACCAGAATCAAGCTATGAATCATATACAGCAGCGGAACCAAACTCATACATAAATACATCACCACAATCAAGCTCATAACATAAATACAGCACCAGAACCATGCTCATAACATAAATACAGCACCAGAACTAAGCTCATGTAGTGGCCTGAAAAAAGCCACTTCATAGCGCTGTTTAGCTGTGGGGACCGTTAATATAATAACTGCCCCTTGGCGGTTTAATCTGAGTCATTTTGCACAGCAGATGCAGGTAACCTAGCAACCAGTTAGTCATTTAATTCAGCTGCACAAGTTAGAAAAAATGCTTAGAGACTCAAATGAGGCAGGTAGACTAGCAACCAGATAGGTTGTGGTTGGCTGCAGACAAACTTGTCAGGTGACAGAGGCAATAAATAGCTGGACAACGGTCAGAGAAGGCGGAGTACTCAGAAAAGAGTACTCCAAGGAGAGAATAGCCAGAAGGAGAAGCGCTAGGCAGAAAAGTGCCAGGGAGGAGAGGGGAAGTGCCAGACGAGAGAGAGCAGCAGTGATATAGAGAGAAGAACAAGGAGAAGCAAGAGAAAGAGAGAGACTAGAGAAGAGAGAAAGCAGAGGTTCAGGGAGAAACAAGAGAAAAATCTGAGAAACCGTGAGTAACAGAGAAGGAGAGTCAGCTTTGATAGTGAGTAGAGGAAAAATAAAAGAGATGTAAATATGAAGAGAGAGAGAGATAAAGAAATAAAAAGAGATGTAAATATGAAGAGAGATAGAGAAGAGAAATCCAGAGTAAGCTCCCAGTATATGGATGAGTTAGACACGGGTGGCTACATTGTTGCAACTTGTGTATCATTTCTTATTCACTGAGTGTGTGGAAGAAAATTGCCTCATTTAATAACACCATGTTTACAACAAGTTAAGCAAAATATCTGACTCCGTGTATTACTCCACACCTCACCACTCACAACTACAAATTGTGCCCAAGAGCACTGGTGTCCGAACTAAAACAAAAAGGGAAAACAAATCACAATTAATCACCCAGAATAAAAATAGTGTCCACCATACTCATAACATAAATACAGCACAAGAACCAACTTCACTACATAAATACAGCACAAGATGCAACCTTAGAATAGAAATAAAGCACCAGAGCCAAGCTCATGCCATGAATACAATGCTACAACCAAGCTCATAACATAAATACAGCCCCAGGGGATTCTAGTTGAAGGACTTCCCAATATCATTGCCCACCACCTCAGACGATACCTAAATGAGAAAGATTGACTTGGTTATTGCATCAGAGTTAATAAAATCCAAGGTTTTGGTATAGATTTGGTCTTTCAGTTTCTCACTTGATATCAGACGGCTTACTCCCAGACATACCAATCTACAGAGGCCATTATCAGTGATGTATAGCTCACCCCATGGAGAAACAGGTCTATCAGAGGTACAGGACACCATCAATTCTGGTTGTACTAAGACGATTTGACCAATATCCTGAACTTGAGCATATATTACAGTACATCTATTTAACACGCCAAATGTTCCTATGCTAAAGACTGTTTGGTTATGCATATACCATATTGTAGGTGCACTCTAATAATTATATAGTGTCAGCTGTGAAATTGGGACCCAGAGTGAACACCACAATGGACATTAGATCTAGATAAAGAGATGATACTGCACATTGAGTCCAGAACTCAGGGAGTCTTTCCTCCCTGCTGCAGGGAGAAAATACACTGGAAAGAGTGTCCGAAGTGAAATCCACCAACTGCTGTTCATGAAACAACCAGTTTTGTGATTGAGTTGTGAGTAGAGATGAGCGAGCACCAAAATGCTCGGGTGCTCGTTACTCGGGACGAAATTATCGCGATGCTCGAGGGTTCGTTTCGAGTAACGAACCCCATTGAAGTCAATGGGCGACCCAAGCATTTTTGTATATCGCCGATGCTCGCTAAGGTTTTCATTTGTGAAAATCTGGGCAATTCAAGAAAGTGATGGGAACGACACAGCAACGGATAGGGCAGGCGAGGGGCTACATGTAGGGCTGCAACTCAAGTTCCCAGGTCCCACTATTAAGCCACAATACCGGCAAGAGTGGGCCCCCCCCCCCCCCCTCCCAACAACTTTTACTTCTGAAAAGCCCTCATTAGCATGGCATACCTTAGCTAAGCACCACACTACCTCCAACAAAGCACAATCACTGCCTGCATGACACTCCGCTGCCACTTCTCCTGGGTTACATGCTGCCCAACCCCCCTGCACGACCCAGTGTCCACAGCGCACAGCAAACTGTCCCTGCGCAGCCTTCAGCTGCCCTCATGCCACGCTACACTCATGTCTATTTATAAGTGCGTCTGCCATGAGGAGGAACTGCAGGCACACACTGCAGAGGGTTGGCACGGCTAGGCAGCGACCCTCTTTAAAAGGGGCGGAGCGATAGCCCACAATGCTGTACAGAAGCAATGAGAAATCCAATCCTGTGACACCTCCATCAGGAGTTGCACACGTGGGCATAGCAATGGGGAACCTATGTGCCACACAGTATTCATTCTGTCAAGGTGTCTGCATGCCCCAGTCAGACCGCAGTTTTTTATAAATAGTCACAGGCAGTTACAACTCCGCAATGGGAATTCCGTGTGCACCCACAGCATGGGTGGCTCCCTGGAACCCACCGGCTGTACATAAATGTATCCCATTGCAGTGCCCATCACAGCTGAGGTAACGTCCGATTAAATGCAGGTGGGCTTCGGCCCACACTGCATGCCCCAGTCAAACTGGGGTTCTTTAGAAGTAGACACATGCAGTTACAACTCCCTGTGGACAGAGGCGTCACGGAGGACGGTCGTGCAATCGGCTACGTACTCCCTCACCATCCTTTTACAGTGCTCCCGCCGACTCAGCCTTGACTGGGGAGCGGTGACACAGTCTTGCTGGGGAGCCAGAAAGCTGTCAAAGGCCTTAGAGAGTGTTCCCCTGCCTGTGCTGTACATGCTGCCTGATCTCTGCGCCTCCCCTGCTACCTGGCCCTCGGAACTGCGCCTTCGGCCACTAGCGCTGTCGGATGGGAATTTTACCATCAGTTTGTCCGCCAGGGTCCTGTGGTATAGCATCACTCTCGAACCCCTTTCCTCTTCGGGAATGAGAGTGGAAAGGTTCTCCTTATACCGTGGGTCGAGCAGTGTGTACACCCAGTAATCCATAGTGGCCAGAATGCGTGTAACGCGAGGGTCACGAGAAAGGCATCCTAACATGAAGTCAGCCATGTGTGCCAGGGTACCTGTACGCAACACATGGCTGTCCTCACTAGGAAGATCACTTTCAGGATCCTCCTCCTCCTCCGGGCATACACGCCTAAAGGATGACAGGCAAGCAGCATGGGTACCCTCAGCAGTGGGCCAAGCTGTCTCTTCCCCCTCCTCCTCATGCTCTTCCTCCTCCTCCTCAACGCGCTGAGATATAGACAGGAGGGTGCTCTGACTATCCAGCGACATACTGTCTTCCCCCGACTCTGTTTCCGAGCGCGAAGCGTCTGCCTTTATGCTTTGCAGGGAACTTCTCAAGAGGCATAGCAGAGGAATGGTGACGCTAATGATTGCAGCATCGCCGCTCACCATCTGGGTAGACTCCTCAAAGTTTCCAAGGACCTGGCAGATGTCTGCCAACCAGGCCCACTCTTCTGTAAAGAATTGAGGAGGCTGACTCCAACGCCGCCCATGTTGGAGTTGGTATTCCACTATAGCTGTACGCTGCTCATAGAGCCTGGCCAACATGTGGAGCGTAGAGTTCCACCGTGTGGGCACGTCGCACAGCAGTCGGTGCACTGGCAGATGAAACCGATGTTGCAGGGTGCGCAGGGTGGCAGCGTCCGTGTGGGACTTGCGGAAATGTGCGCAGAGCCGGCGCACCTTTACGAGCAGGTCTGACAAGCGTGGGTAGCTTTTCAGAAAGTGCTGAACCACCAAATTAAAGACGTGGGCCAGGCATGGCACGTGCGTGAGGCTGCCGAGCTGCAGAGCCGCCACCAGGTTATGGCCGTTGTCACACACGACCATGCCCGGTTGGAGGCTCAGCGGCGCAAGCCAGCGGTCGGTCTGCTCTGTCAGACCCTGCAGCAGTTCGTGGGCCGTGTGCCTCTTATCTCCTAAGCTGGCGACGTGCTGCTGCTGACACATCTTGATTGCGAGACAGAGGTTGCGGAGGAGGAGGAGGAGGAGGGTGCTTTAGTGGAGGAAGCATACACCGCCGCAGATACCACCACTGAGCTGGGGCCCACAATTCTGGGGGTGGGTAGGACGTGAGCAGTCCCAGGCTCTGACTCGGTCCCAGCCTCCACTAAATTCACCCAATGTGCCGTCAGGGAGATATAGTGGCCCTGCCCGCCTGTGCTTGTCCACGTGTCCGTTGTTAAGTGGACCTTGCCAGTAACCGCGTTGGTGAGGGCGCGTACAATGTTGCGGGAGACGTGGTTGTGCAAGGCTGGGACAGCACATCGGGAAAAGTAGTGGCGACTGGGAACTGAGTAGCGCGGGGCCGCCGCCGCCGCCATCATACTTTTGAAAGACTCCGTTTCCACAACCCTATACGGCAGCATCTCCAGGCTGATAAATTTGGCTATGTGCACGTTTAATGCTTGAGCGTGCGGGTGCGTGGCGGCGTACTTGTGCTTGCGCTCCAACACTTGCACTAGCGACGGCTGGACGGTGCGCTGACAGACATTGGTGGATGGGGCCGAGGACAGCGGAGGTGAGGGTGTGGGTGCAGGCCAGGAGATGGTAGTGCCTGTACCCTGAGAGGGAGGTTGGATCTCTGTGGCAGGTTGGGGCACAGGGGGAGGGGCAGCGGTGCAAACCGGAGGCGGTGAACGGCCTTCGTCCCACCTTGTGGGGTGCTTGGCCATCATATGTCTGCGCATGCTGGTGGTGGTGAGGCTGGTGGTGGTGGCTCCCCGGCTGATCTTGGCGCGACAAAGGTTGCACACCACTGTTCGTCGGTCGTCTGCACTCTCAGTGAAAAACTGCCAGACCTTTGAGCACCTCGGCCTCTGCAGGGTGGCATGGCGCGAGGGGGCGCTTTGGGAAACAGTTGGTGGATTATTCGGTCTGGCCCTACCTCTACCCCTGGCCACCGCACTGCCTCTTGCAACCTGCCCTGCTGCTGCCCTTGCCTCCCCCTCTGAAGACCTGTCCTCAGTAGGCGTAGCAAACCAGGTGGGGTCAGTCACCTCATCGTCCTGCTGCTCTTCCTCCGAATCCTCTGTACGCTCCTCCCTCGGACTTACTGCCGTTACTACTACCTCACTGATAGACAACTGTGTCTCATCGTCATCGTCCTCCTCACCCACTGAAAGGTCTTGAGACAGTTGCCGGAAGTCCCCAGCCTCATCCCCCGGACTCCGGGAACTTTCCAAAGGTTGGGCATCGGTCACGACAAACTCCTCCAGTGGGAGAGGATTCGGAACCCTTGCTGCCCATTCTGGGCAGGGGCCCGGGAACAGTTCCTGGGAGTCTGCCTGCTCCTCAGAATGTGTCATTGTAATGGAGTGAGGAGGCTGGGAGGCAGGGGGAGCAGCAGCCAGAGGATTCAGAGTTGCAGCAGTGGACGGCACAGCACTCTGGGTGGACGATAGATTGCTGGATGCACTTTCTGCCATCCACGACAGGACCTGCTCACACTGCTCATTTTCTAATAAAGGTCTACCGCGTGGACCCATTAATTGTGAGATGAATGTGGGGATGCCAGAAACGTGCCTCTCTCCTAATCCCGCAGCAGTCGGCTGCGATACACCTGGATCAGGAGCTCGGCCTGTGCCCACACCCTGACTTGGGCCTCCGCGTCCTCGCCCGCGTCCACGTCCTCTAGGCCTACCCCTACCCCTCAGCATGGCGTATTACCAGTAGTGCAGAAACAGAACGCTGTAATTAAATGTGCCGCTTATTGGCCTGTGGTTGGAGGCTGACTTCGCTTACTGAACGCCAGGAAATAATTTTGCGCAAGCCTGCTGTAACACTTAGCTGGCTGCGTATGAATTAGGAGGACAACTACACCCAGCACAGACCCAGAATACTGAGGACAGTCACAGGCAGCCCAAATAGATTTTTTTCCCCAAATGTTTTTGGTAAGGCCCACTGCCTATATTCAATAAATATATGTCTTCTGTCCCTGCCTCACAATATATGTCTTCTGTCCCTGCCTCACAATATATGTCTTCTGTCCCTGCCTCACAATATATGTCTTCTGTCCCTGCCTCACCACCACTACTGGCCCTGGACTATGTATAATTACTGCAGGGCACAATGCTCTGCACCGCCGATATACAAAAAAAAAAAAGTGCAACACTGCAAAAAGCAGCCTCCACAGTACTGCACACGGTTAGATGTGGCCCTAAGAAGGACCGTTGGGGTTCTTGAAGCCTAAAATCACTCCTAACGCTCTTCCTATAGCAGCTCCGGCACCAGCAGCACTTTCCCTGATCTCTGTCAGAAGGCATCTGAGGCGAGCCGTGGGAGGGGCTGATTTATATACTCGGGTGACACCTGATCTCGCCAGCCACTCACAGCAGGGGGGTGGTATAGGGCTTGAACGTCGCAGGGGGAAGTTGTAATGCCTTCCCTGTCTTTCTATTGGCCAGAAAAGCGCGCTCACATCTCAGAGATGAAAGTGAAAGTAACTCGAACATCGCGTGGTACTCGTCACGAGTAACGAGCATCTCGAACACGCTAATACTCGAACGAGTATCAAGCTCGGACGAGTACGTTCGCTCATCTCTAGTTGTGAGTTTAGCAACAGTATTAAGAGTATTCTGCCAAACCAGCTGCCCGGTGTGCTTTCATGGCAGGCACTGTGCTAGAGTTATCAGAAATAGTGTTGCTCGTTATGATCAGCTGGGTGATTAAATCGGACCCGATTTTTACCTTAAATTATTTTTCCAATGTGTGTGCCTGTGTTTTCTTCAACGAATGTGTCTTAGTGGTTAGCACTGTCACCTTGCAGTGCTGGGGTCCTAGGTTCAAATCTCATCAAGGACAACATCTGCTTGGATTTTAAAAAACACCATCCAGGTGTTGTCCTTGGGAAAATTTTAACCTAAAATTGCAGCACTGCGAGGCAGCAGCGCTAAAAACTGAGCCACCACATCTGTACACACAAAGAGAACGTAAAAACACCATCCAGATGTTGTCCTTGGACAGATTTGAAACTATAACCCCATTACTGCAATAGTGTTAACCACTTAGCCACATTCGTCGAAGAACAACCACCACTACATTTTATTGATGTTCTGGAGGGCAAATTAGTGAATCCTGTTTTTACAGAGAGGTTAACAAAATTGGGAATATGTAGTTTAGAAAAAAGACGTCTGAGGGGCGCTCTAATGACTATGTATTAATATAAGAGAGGACAATACAGAGATCTTTCCCATCATCTATTTATACTCAGGACTGTAATAAGGCGGTGCTCTAATAACTATGTATAAATATATCAGGGGACAATACATAGATCTCTCCCATCATCTATTTATATCCAGGACTGTAACAACGGGGCGCTCTAATAACCATGTATAGATATATAAGAGGACAATACAGAGATCTCTCCCATCATCTATTTATACCCAGGACTGTAACAAGGGGGTGCTCTAATAACTACGTATAAATATATCAGGGGACAATACATAGATCTCTCCCATCATCTATTTATATCCAGGACTGTAACAACGGGGCGCTCTAATAACTATGTATAGATATATCAGGGACAATACAGAGATCTCTCCCATCATCTATTATACCCAGGACTGTAACAAGGGGGCGCTCTAATAACTATGTATAAATATATCAGGGGCAATACAGAGATCTCTCCCATCATCTATTATACTCAGGACTGTAACAAGGGGGCGCTCTAAAAGGTATGTATAAATATATCGGGGACAATACAGAGATCTCTCCCATCATTTATTTATACCCATGACTGTAATAAGGAGGCGCTTTAATAACTATGTATAAATATATCAGGGACAATACAGAGATCTCTCCTATCATCTATTTACACCCAGGACTGTGACTGCAACAAGAAGGCGCCCCCTACGCCTAAAGAAAGAAGGTTTCTACACCAGCATCGAAGGAGGTTCTTTACTGTAAGAGCAGTGAGACTATGGAACTCTCTGCCTGAGGACATGGTGATGAAAAATTTGATAAAGGGTTTAAGAGGGGCTGGGACGCCTTTCTTGAAGAATACAATATTATATGTTAGAATCATTAATAACTTCAGAAGGGTCGGCGATCCGCGGATTATTCTGAATCCCAGATTAGAGACAGGAAGGGATTGTTTTCCTAAATTGGTCTCTACCTCAGTATTTTGTTTTTTTTTTGCCTTCCTCTGGATCAACATTGGGGGGTAATAGTCTGTACTGGATGGACATATGTATTTTTCGGCTCTACATACTATGTTATTACCACCGACTTTAATGTGAGTCGGTATCTGGCCGTCCCGATTCACGATTATTCTTTGATAATTAGGTTGGGCGCTCAACACTACTCAAGAAGCAAGGCCATTAAAGAGACACTTTGATGTTGGTCTGATCCTTGTCAGATGTAACACACCATCTCAGTCCCCGCGCTACAAGCAGAAGGCCATGCTGATGTCTACAAATTATACCGCAAATTACGCTTATTAGATTTATAATGTGGAAATACTTTTCATGCTATGTTTGCTTTTTTATAGTCAATAAAAAAAGTTAGTGCCTCGGTGGACGACTTTGTGATAAAAAATGATACTTTATGATGTATTGAACATCAATTCTCCTGGCATGCTCTGTTCTTGCATAGCCCCATGGGAGGCTGGCTGTTTGATACAATTGTTTTATTCTCCTCATCTATCAAATGTTGAAGGGAAGACGACAAGGAATTTTTATTAGAACTGCAGAATTAGAAGCCACAATGAGTTTATTCTCTGTCATTCTGACCTTAAAGGAAAATTATAAAGTACAGTTTATGCGCTGAAGTATTTTTTGCAGATTGCGAAAGACTATAAAGTGAGAGATACTTAGGCTTTCTGCACCGTTTCTGGGACTTGGCCATTACTTATCATTTCAAGTACACAACTGCAGCTTTAGGGACTGTAGAGGTAGCAAAGTTGGGGGCTAGAAACATTTTGCTGCATATGATATCAGTGATATAAATGATGAAGGGTAGATGGCAGGTCCAGATACGGAATTTTGCACTTGTGCTCAAGCAATTAAAGTCATTCCTCTTGGACTAATTGTGTAGTGGCCCAGTACAATGGGGCCCCTAATGACGCGGCCCCTTTTTCTTTTTCCATTTTCGTTTTTTCCTTCCCCCTTCAAAACAATCGTAACTCCTTTATTTATCCATCGACGTCGCTGTATGAGGGCTTGTTTTTTGCGGGACGAGTTGTATTTTTCAATGGTGCTATTTAAAGTACCATATAATGTACTGAAAAACTTTTTAAAAATTCTAAGTGGAGTAAAATGAAAAAAAAACCGACATTTCGCCATCTTTTAGTGCGTCTTGTTTCTACGGCGCGAAAACAACAAAAAAATGACATGATAACTTTTTTCTATGGGTCGGTACGATTACTACGATACCAAACTTGTATAGTTTTTTTTACTATACTCATCTTTTTTTTTTTTTCAAAGACATTTAATTTTTTTCAATTATTTTCTGCCGTCATTTTGTGCGCGCAATAACTTTTTTTTTTTTTTCCATCGACATAGTTCAGCGGGGGCTCATTTTTTACGAGATGTTCTGTAGTTTCTGATAGTACCAATTTGGTTGCCACGCAACCTCTCTTCATACATACCCCGCCGCACCATGACGTACCTATACGTCATGGAGCGGGAAAGGGTTAATGGTGTGTATGCTCAGTATTGTGTTGTCAGTGTCTTCCATGTTGCAAGATTGTTGTGCATTGCATATTTGCAGCACTGAAAGAGTTAAGTGTTTAAGGTATGTAGATGATTGTCTGGTTTTGTATCGTTGTGTCTGTCATGTGATTATGCTTGGGTTATGTGCTCTGTGTCTGCGTGGGAAAAGGGGAGGTCCCGTTCTATTCTTGGCTGACAGAGGAGTGCAAGGCAGCTGTCTGGAATGGAGGAGGCCGAGAGGATGGCCTAGCGAGTGTGAGGACTACTACTCCCCAACGATTCGGCAGCCTGTTCTAAGCTGTGAATGTGAGCTGGTATAGTGAGAGAGAGAAAGAAGAAAGTGTGGTACCGGGCCAGGACCTATAGATAACTTTGGCTGTGGTTTCTCCTGACGTCCCATGAGTCCTCCCAGTCACATCACTTGTCAAGTAACTGCTGAACTGTTCTGTTCTTCAAAGTTGAGTAAAACTACCAGTCATCCATCCATTTCCGGAGCCTGTGTCTTATACAGTACCCGTGTGTGTGTGGATTTACTCCGTCACCCATGAATCCCCTGTTGTGGGAGAAACTGTGACGTCACGAGACAAAACAGGACCCAAGGTAATCCATCCCTTGGGTTCCTGTTTATTAACCTTCCCTCGGCCCTTGGATGTGTCACCAGTTACCCTCTGGGGAGGAGACAGTAGAGCCACCATGACAAGGCCAAACTCTACCCCGCTGTCTCCTAGGCCGTGGCCCGCTCCTCGGTCACTGCAATTGTAATGCAGAATGAGTAACATAGCCTGCAGGTTTTGATATTAAAGGGGCCCCTGGGATGGAGTGAGTGTCATGGCAGGTTCTTAGTCAAGGGGCCTGCGATGGCTGGTAGCCCAGAGTATGAACTGGATGTCTGTCTTAGAGGTATGGGACCTCCGGCTTTGGGTAAGGGCTTTGTTAGTACTGGTCTTTGTACTTATCTCTAACACATATTGAACATAGTGGATCCTATCAGACGGCTGTAGTAGAATCAACATCAACAAGCATTTACGACATGCAACATTCAGTAGGCCAGCCATCTTGCTGAGAAACTTTATTAACAACTTCTGTAAATTATCTTTTTCCTTTTTGAAGTCAGACCTTTTTGCCGACTACAATTTAACCAGTTCTAGTTAGTAGGCTTATTGCATATTGAAGTTTATATTGCCAAGTACATCGCCTGACAATAACCAGTTGGATGCATACAAGCTGCAGGGGCGTTGTATGTACAAAGTCCTGGATCTCAACACTGCTGCGATCTGCAACTTTGTCACTTCCTGATTATGCAGTTTCTCACACACAACTCTATTTTCTGCGGCATCCATGCTCTGCAGTATAGCGCAGTCCGGTGAGCAGCAAGACTGGTACAGTCTCACTCTGCCCAGGAAAAGACTCCGTGGGAATCCGCATGTACCTTTGTACAGTTTATATTATATTTTATTAAGGGAAAAATAGGGTGAGATAGGGTTAGCTTTCTGTGTGGGGTCGCCCTTTTCGGGGCAGTTACTCCACTAGTCCAACTTTAGACTATTGTTTGGGACTGTTCAGACTGCATTTAGGCTTTTTTTGTCTCACCCTATGCCCCAATACCCCCCATCTGCCCAATTTTGAAATTATTAAAAGAAGAAAAAACAAGATACTTACAGGTACAACTGTGATTTTCTGGTATATTTGCTTGAAATCGCTTCGTCAAAATCAATTTCACTACTTTGTTTTCAATTGACAAGATGACAAAGCCAGAGAGCCATGCATGATAGGTAGATAAATCTCACATTATCTAGTCTGTCTTGGATTACATTAAGAGACAGAAGGATTTGAGCGAGCCAACTTCCACAGAAGATCTGTACTTAGTTCTCCAGGATGCCTGAAACAACCTCCCTGCCAAGTTCCTTCAAAAACTGTGTGCAAGTGTATTTAGAAGAACTGATGCTGTTTTGAAGGTAAAGGGAGGTCAGCATGCTTACTTTGCAGCATTTTTTCCACACCTGCCAAAAATACTTCAACTATTTACCGCATGTGGGATTTATTTAACCCCTTCCCACCATAAGATGTAAACTTATGTTACCGCAAATGGATGTAAGCTTACATCCTATGGATGGGCTCAGAAGTAGAGCCCATGCCATCCACAGCAGCAGCCAGTTGTAATTGACAGGTAGCCTCTCTCACTGCAAAAACGAGGATAGGTGAGAACACAAATCCCCAACATTAACCTCTCTTATGCGGCAATCAGTGTTGATTGAGGCATGTAAAGGGTTCACAGAAGGAGAGTGCTCCCTCTGTGATGTTTTTGTCCATCCACTATGTAATTGTAGAGGGAGTCAGGCATTGCCATGGCAACTGGACACCAGACAATGGCTATTCTGTCTGCCATGGCCTATGATCACTAATAATCCTGATAATACATTATCAGAGAGATCATGGATCTGTGGGTTCAAGTCCCCTACAAGGACATAAAAAATGTAAAATATAAAATTAGTACAAAAAAAAAAAAATCACACAGAAAAAACTGGTAATTAAAAAGGACCATTTTTTTACACATTTTTCCCCCTTTGTAACAAAAAAATGTAAAAGCAAAAACAAAATCCATGGTATCTTTACATCCGTAACAATCTGTACAATAAATTGAACACATTCTTTTGTCCTGCATAGCAAATGCTGTAAAAAACAAAGCCATAAAACTAAGCCAAAATACCTTTTTTTTATTCATCCTGCCTCCCCCCCCCACACACACACACACACACAAAAAAAACAACAAAATTGATCATAAAAGCCATATGTACCCCAAAATGATACCAACAGCTCGTAAGATTAAAAAATCAGGCCCTCACAGAGATGCATCCATGGAGAAATTAAAAAGTTATGAGACTTTGAACAAAGCGATACAAAACAATTTATAGGCCGTGTCCTGTAGGGGTTAAATCCTATCTATTTTCCACCTATATCTCTAGAAGACGTGCCGCTAAGCTAACAATCGACCTCAGTAACCGCAAGGGAAAGTGACACATTAATTAATCACCCTCTCTGGATTTAGCGGTTGACGGTGTCAGCCGAGTCCTCTTCTGTATTACATTTTATATTACATTTTCATTTCCATAAAGACCGTATATGATAATACAGGACTTGTATTACGCAAGTATCGAGGCTTCGAGGAATTGAAATTGTCTAAAAATTGTCTTGATCCCTTAGAAAACGTGAAAGCACTCGGCCTGCAAGAACTTGTTAAATTAATCACCATCTCTGCACCAGGATTGTGCTGACAGTGCTTTGTAAAGACTGGGAACTTCTCTGAAACTGATTTCATAGTTGGAGAAAGACTGCAAGTAAAATTAATGATAGGAAAATTGTGAGGTTAGACCACAGCTCTTAAATATGGTGAGCCGGGTTCTACACTGCCAGTGTTTACAGCGGGAGAAAGAGCCAGAAGAAAGAAATGACTTCTGCACTGCCAACCTATGGCATTCGCTTCAGTAATATGTAATACATCTAAGACTTTCCCGCCGCAAATTGTATTACTTCTAAATATAGCAAAGCCAAAAGAAAAGTATAAAAATTCTGTCTAACAAAGAGACATTTTGGAAAGACTATTCTTCAGCTAAATTTATTTAATGATGCAAGCTTCGATTGAGGGTAGCAGGATATAAATGCTTCCGTCTAATGATCCTGAGACCAAGTCTGAGTTGGAGAACTAAAGCATTTGAGTGCCGCTTCTTGTCATTCTTTTCACCTTTCTCACACTGTAGAACCTGCCTGCTTGAATCATTGCTGATGCTGCTGTGATCACAGGACTTTATTAGCTAGCAAGTTCTCACTACAGACACACTGACATATTGTCATTCCCTGTTTGGATAAGATATTCTTGTTATTTTAAGTACTCCTGTGTTTAACAGGCTTGCTAAAGTTACATGGCAAAACATTTCAGGCAACATGATCCCAGAAGAAGCTTAGCTAGGCTTTCCTTCAACTCAAACAAAGGTTCAATTTGCCGATCAAGCCCTGTATCAAATATCTAGCCAAGACAAAAAGGATTTTTGACATCATCCTGGCTGCTAGGGTACTGGTAGTCCTTTGTGCCTAGCGAGACCCCTGACTCTAACAGCCAGTTCCATATTACGTAGTACCATTTCAGCATTGGCCTGAGAAGCTATCTCTCAAATTTGATGTAAAACAAAGGACCTCACAGCTGAGCTCAACCATAGGACTGTTCCCTTTTTGGATTTGGTTTTGAATGGTTAGTCTGACTGGTAGTCCGGCAACCTAGAGTTAAACAACATATTAAAGTATAGCTCTAGTGATCCATTCAAAAACCTCTATGGATGGGCACCAACAGTATGTAGCTAAAATGAATAGAAAATCTTAAGCAAATAGGGGCTGGCAAGATGTATGTGTGTCTGTAGAGAGAACTTGATAGCCAATAAACTCTTGTGATCACAGCAGCATCAGCACTGTTTCAAACAGGCAGACTCTCTTTTTCTACAGTGTGAGAGAGGTAAGGGGGTGGTGAGTGGCGGTGCATGTAATGGAAGTTACTTGGTATGTAGACAAAGTGACCTGTGACCGGGATGCAACTACACTGCATCTGTAAAGCTCTGATGCATATAGTATGTTGACTGGAGGCTGTGACAGATGCCTAACAATAGCAACCATCACTCATAGGCTATAATAGCATGGGTATTACCATAAAGTCATAAAAAGCTAATGACATATATGTTTAACAGCTGTCTGTAATGGATCCCGCACAGTGACATCCATCACCCATAGACTACCATGTTAAAAATCATATACCACATGGTGTATAGAATTAGCAAATGGTAAATGGACATTTAACGCAAATTTTTCCAATTTTTACAGAGTTTTTTGGGGGGATCTGTGTGTAAATTCTCTTAAATAAAAAAAGAAAATTATCATGAACCCTACACCAATGTGTTGTGGGCCAATCCTCTGAAAAATGGGACTGTTAGTAGAAAATCTTAATATTACATGATCCAATGGTGCTGTCACACCATGAGACTATCATAGAATGACACTATCCACAGGGCTACATCATGATTGGCTGCTGCCACGTAATGTAACATCACCATGGGTGCCACATCATTACTTGGCGTTCCAAATACCGGAAATCTGACAGTGAAAGCGAGAGGATATAAGGCTGCCAACAGACCGAAAAAAGTTGTTTTCGAAATTGTGCAGTAAAGTGGTTTTCTAAAACTTCTCTAATCTCGTTAAAAAGCCCTTTAAGTGACCATTTTCTCTGTACTGAGCATAAGCTCTAATTATGAATGTATAAGCAACACATTCACTTTTATATCATTACTTGTAGTTTGTGGGCTGCAAATCTGAACCTCCAGCTGATGGAAAAGTAAAAGCCCGGCAGGCTAAGGAAGCTAAAGACTGGTAAATATATACAAAGCATATAAGTCATGCATGTAAGCCCACCTTCACAAACGTCAACGGAGTGTACAATTTAAGTGCAGTTTAACTCATTATAATCTGACAAAATATGACAAGGGTTGAAGTTCCTAACTACGGTATGATATACCAGCACTAGCGGGGTTAATATATATGACTTGTATGGCTGCTATGTTCTTATTGAGTTATGACGATTGGAATATTACAAGGAAGACCCTTCCATTAGAGAATTGGTTGATTGAACAGTTTTCTTCACCCAGAGCAAAAGATTAAAGGGGACTTGACAGATTGAACATCCAGTCCAATTGTGGGCAGCATATTATATAGCGGGAGGAGCTGAGCAGATTCGTATATAGATTTATGGGGAAAGCTTCAGTACAGCTTGTAATATACTCATTGTCAAAAAAATCCAGCCCCTAGAATTAGTTGTTGTGTAGCTGAAAAACTTGGCATGCGGTTACATCTCAGGCAGATATACAAGTGATTAGAGTTGGGGAGTGATTAGATGAACGGTCTTGCCACCATTCCACCATTGTTTGATAGAAAGTCTCTCAAATGCAACTTGTGTGAAGTGGACGTCTTTTTACGATGCGATCGAAGAGATCTCACCACGGTACCAGAGTCTGAGAGGGGTGTATTCTTGGGATGGGAGAAGCTTGGACGAAACTGGACGCTACGGAGTGGATCCGGGTTGTCTTCAGCAGTGAATCCAGGTTTAGTTTGGGTGCTGACGACTGCCGTGTTCGTGTCTGGAGACCTCGGGGTAAGCGTCTCAATCCTGCCTTTGCTGTGGAGCGGCACACTGCCCCCTGTTGGTGTGATGGTCTGGGGGGCCATCGCATATAACAGTCGGTCACTCCTAGTAGTGGAACGAGGGACAATGACAGCTCAGCGATATGGTCAGGACATCTTGCAGCCACATGTGTTCCTCTCATGGCGGCTTCCAAGAGGTAGCAGGATAATGCTCAGCCGCACACACAAGGGGGTCACAGGAATGTCTCCACAACATTGTCACACTCCTGTGGCTGCCCGGTCACCAGATTTATCGCCAATAGAACATGTATGGGACCATCTGGGATGTCAACTTCAACAGCCAATGATTTACAGGCTCAGTTACAGAAAATGTGGGCTAATATGCTGCAGGATACCAAACAGAGCCTCCATGCCCACCCATATCACAACTTGTATCCAAGCTAGAGGTGGTACAACAGGGTACTTGAGCCTCCACGCCCACCCGTATTAAATCTTGTATCCAAGCTAGAGGCGGTACAACAGGGTACTTGAGCCTCCATGCCCACCCATGTTACATCTTGTATCCAAGCTACAGGTGGTACAACAGGGTACTTGAGCCTCCATGCCCACCCGTGTTAAATCTTGTATCCAAGCTAGAGGTGGTATAACAGGGTACTTGAGCCTCCATGCCCACCAGTATCACATCTTATATCCAAGCTAGAGGTGGTATAACAGGGTACTTGAGCTTCCATGCCCACCTGTATTAAATCTTCTATCCAAGCTAGAGGTGGTACAACAGGGTACTAGAGCCTCCATGCCCGCCTGTATCACATCTTGTATCCAAGCTAGAGGTTGTACAACAGAGTACTAGAGCCTCCATGCCCACCAGTATCACATCTTATATCCAAGCTAGAGGTGGTACAACAGGGTACTAGAGCCTCCATGCCCGCCTGTATCACATCTTGTATCCAAGCTAGAGGTTGTACAACAGGGTACTAGAGCCTCCATGCCCGCCTGTATCACATCTTATATCCAAGCTAGAGGTGGTACAACAGGGTACTACAGCCTCCCTGCCCGCCTGTATCACATCTTGTATCCAAGCTAGAGGTTGTACAACAGGGTACTAGAGCCTCCATGCCCGCCCGTATCAAATCTTGTACCCAAGGTAGAGTTGGTACAACAGGCTACTAGATCCTCCCTTTAAGTGTTTAATTTTCCCCCAAAAATGATCCTTTTGCTCTGATATTGTAATCACTAATAGTTCAATTTTACAATCACATGTATAAAGTTTTGTTTGATTCCGCCAACTCTTTCTAGGGGAGGAATTGTTTTTGACAATGAGTGTATTTTATTTACTGCTTGCTCTGGGTTTAGGAGTCCAGTGGGCGGTCCTGTTCAGTGATTGACAGCCTTCCCTTCATACAAGGAAGATTGTACCTGCTGCACTCCTAAGCTCAGAGCAAGCAGGAATTAAAATATTACAAGTTGTACTGAAGCGTTCTAACAATCTGCTCAGCCCTCCATCTCTATAACCTGCTGCCCACAGATTGAACTGCACGTTCAACTACTGTGACAGGTGTGCTTGAAGTTCACTCTCCTAGTCTTGTATGTACGCATGTATCCATCTATACGTTTCCTCTTGGCTGAATATGATCAAATATATGTGTTACATGATGACCAGCTTTTGAAAACAGCATGATTTCACTCTGTCACAAGATATCTATCCTATATGTGTGATTGTGGCCACCCAGTGGCTGTGATAGGAATTGCAGAATTGAAGGGTTTCGCTACCATGTTGTGATGTTGCATTGAATCGATTTCACAAGAAATCCTTAACCAAATTTGAGATAAGGTAAGAGTGGATATATATGTAGATGCCCTGGCCATGGCAGAGTGGCCACCCACCACACATGCCTTGTTAGCCCCTTACTGTGCCCCCGATTTAGCTTTTGCTTTATTATTACAAAAATCCATCTTAATGGTCCGGACATCCCCAAATCTTCTCTTTTTAGTTCAGTGACAAAACAACATGTGTCTTGCAGGAGATACAGCATATACTATCCTACCAAGAGTAATTGGATACCTGAGCAAGACTAAAAAGTAGTATTTATTTCCATATGTTAATATTAGCCTTTGGCCCTAATGACTTTGGATACTCTCCATGGCATATGTTCTACTAACTTCTGATACACTTCAGCTGGTATTTCCCTCCATTCCTCCTGCAAATGTCTGGTGAGTTCTCTCAAAGCAGACGGACGCTATTCATATTTCCTGACCTGACGTTCCATTTCATCCCAGAGATGTTCAGTAGGGTACAGGTGGGGATTCTGTGCAGCTGCTACAATCATGGAACATCAGTATCCTCAAAGCAATGTAAAACAGTGTTAGATTAGTGACAAGGTGCGTTGTCTTGTTGGAAGTATGGCCGACCATTCCCAGAGTATTACCACATTGTCAGCAGCACTGATGATAATTACATCACCTGTGCAATACTGAGGAAATCTGGAAAACCTGTTAGGTGTCCCTGAGGACTGGAGTTGAGAATCACCGGTCTAGAATGTCAGTGTACACCTCCATGTTCATAGTTCTTGTTACTATAACCAACGAACCATGACCATGCCACGTAACACATCCAAGACTATAACAGAGGGCTCAGTGACACGGGCGCATCCGGGCGCCAATGCGCCCATGTTATTGCACGAAGAAGACAGCCGCACTTCAGGTGTGGACGACTCTACTGACAAAAGAACACATGACCAGCAATGGAGCCGGTCATGTGTTCTTTCTTCCGGCGGTGCGGAGAGTCATCCGCACCTGCAGTGCGGCCGTCATATCCTACAGTCACACGGGCACATCGGCGCTTGGATGCGCCCATGTGACTGAGCCTAGAATCTCCACTGTACATAATTGTTGGCACAGCACGCTTTGGCTCCTCCACTCCCATAGAACGTTCTTCCATTGCCCAACTGTCTAATGACGACGCTCCTTGCACCCTTGTAGACAGGCCGATATGTTGAACTCTGTTATGGTTGCCTTGTGTTCAGCAGCATAACCCGTATATCTAATAGCGTGCAGTTCCCATCACGAACTATGTCTGACACCTCCAAGGGTAGCGTGGTTTAGGACACATGGCATCCTAATAAGACACCATCCATTCTACTGATAGGGGGGCCCAAATACCTTTGATAGGATAGTGTACCATGTAAGGCTCTGCTCACTTTGACATTAAAGGGGTTGTCCCGCGCCGAAACGTTTTTTGTTTTTTTTTTCAATAGCCCCCCTGTTCGGCGCGAGACAAACCCGATGCAGGAATAAAAAAAAAAAAACGGCCAGTACTTACCCGAATCCCCGCGCTCCGGCGACTTCTTACTTACCTAAGTAAGATGGCCGCCGGGATCTTCACCCACGGTGCACCATGCGGTGCACCGTGCGGTCCATTGCCGATTCCAGCCTCCTGATTGGCTGGAATCGGCACACGTGACGGGGCGGAGCTACACGGAGCCGCTCTCCGGCACGAGCGGCCCCATTCAGAAAGGAAGAAGACCGGACTGCGCAAGCGCGTCTAATCGGGCGATTAGACGCTGAAAATTAGACGGCACCATGGAGACGGAGACGCCAGCAACGGAACAGGTAAGTGAATAACTTCTGTATGGCTCATAATTAATGCACAATGTACATTACAAAGTGCATTAATATGGCCATACAGAAGTGTATAACCCCACTTTGTTTCGCGGGACAACCCCTTTAAGATCTTCTGCCATCGGTATATGTTGGGAGTCTTTCCTAATGTAAACTGTAAACCAATGGAAGACTCCAAAGTTTGGGCATGCAGTGCAATACATCAGCTACTATTCTAGGCTCCTTTTATGAAAAAAAAGAATGTGTTTTTGACAGGACATGTAAGATATTGCGCACCTTGTACTCGGTGTAACGATTCTCTGCTTTGGTAATACTTGAATTCGGCAGTATTTGAAGTGCTCATGTTCTGAATGGTTGGAGGGGCCCTTTTATGTATTACATTATTGCAGTTCATTTTTATTTGAAGTTAACTTTATTGAATTTTATTTTAGCCCTTCTTCCCTCAGTGCAGAGTATTTGCCTTTAAGAATAGAAGCGTATATATAATAGAAAGGCTATACCAGAATAAGTACTGTATGGTGGAGCTTTTTGAGGATCCTTTGCAGCTGAACAGTCATTGCAGCAGGGTGTTATATGCGAACATCATAGGGTGAGATGGTATTCTGTACCTTCATGTATGATTCATTCGACTCCATAAAAATGTATGACAACCTATGTAATAAAATTCGGAGTATCTACATGGTCAAGCACTGCCATCTACTGTGCAGATACAATAGCCTGTAGAACACTTGGCTTCTTTAGCTATCACAACTTGTATTATTAGCATTCTGCACATTATTCCTTCATTTTATGCTGCCCTAATGGACTAATATTATCCCATAAGCATCACACGCTAATTCTACTCTAATAAGCACTGGGGCATTAATAGCATAATACATTAGGTACAAAAAGTAGATCCACTATTTAATTGTACCTAATTGTCCACATTTTTGTAAGAAACTAACATTATAAATAATTTTAAACATTTCCGATAAACTTGGCTGCTACATTTTTTTGTATTATAGTGCATTGTTCCCCTATTGGCACACAGACATACTGTACTTCTACTTGTAAAAATCTCAACTGTCTATTGTTGAGAGCTGCTCTAGCTCTGGCTTGTTTGGAGAGGAGTTCCTGATTGGTCAGTCTCTCTTTAAATATTCCTGGCTTCTGCGGTGTGTTGCTGGTTATAGTGTAAGCTTTGTGCATTTATATCCAGTAGTCCTTGTATAATTCTAGTATTTTGTCTCAAATCTAGCTTTGTTTGTTGTCAGTGTAGTTCTGTTCCTGTGGTTATTTCTAGTCCAGTCCTTACTCTTTAGGCCAGCTGTCC
Source organism: Eleutherodactylus coqui (assembly GCF_035609145.1). Lineage (NCBI taxonomy): Eukaryota > Metazoa > Chordata > Amphibia > Anura > Eleutherodactylidae > Eleutherodactylus > Eleutherodactylus coqui. Next base: position 37,004,661 of record NC_089843.1, read on the forward strand.
ACGGGCGATGCGGTATCCTGTGGCGAAGCTCCGCCGCGGGAGTCAACGCCTGGGAGCAGGAGCCGCCACTGAATCTCTGCCGGTCAGCCCTATCTAAGAGAGAGGCTGACCGCGTAGAATCGGGGCAATTCGCAGCATGCTGCAAATTGCCTGCCGCTCGTGGACAGGTGCCGGCGCTTCCCATAGCAATCCTATGGGAAGTGTCGGCCGGCGTGATTCGCCGGCGGTTTACCACTGGCGAAATCACTGCTGTTGACAGGGGACCTTAAGGTGCATTTAGAGATATTGATTATTCTTCAAAAAATCTGTAAAACATTATCATCATCCCATTGCTATCACCATTGTGCACCTATCAACTATAGGTGAGTTCCTATGCTAACATCTTTGTTACCTACTAGTGTTGATATGCGCTTCATATAATTGGTCATTCGACTGACCTGTTGTTACAATGTTTGGCTCTGCTATAAGTTTTTGGAGTATCTAAGTACTAAGAGACACAATTACTACTCAGCAAGGGTGACTGCTAAAGGAGAAGTCCAGCTCCACTGTCTTGTGTCCAGCTTGTGTCATTATAAGTATTGTTATATAGGGACTGAATTGGAATGTGAGAAGGGAACTATATAGGAGTACTTTGTATCTCTTTAAAGAAATATTGTTTGAATGCTACATATTTTTTGAACACTATACGTTGGCTATTTATGGAAGTATTTCTTGGTGCTATATGGCGGTATATGGTAGTATTTTGTAGGCTAAAACTATCTACAAATGCTTGTTGTCTATTGCTCCATTTTCTGCTGTAAAATAAAAACAGCCCCGGCAATATAGTTCAATTCTGAGGATTAGTAGGGGTCTCAGCATTATTCTCCACTATTTAACCCTTTCTAATCCACTGTCTGACGTCTAAAGACATTCTGATTGAAGGCTGTACAGCTCTGATGTCGGAAGACGTCCGGCAGGGTATTCTTACTGTATATTACTGGCCACTCTGTTGTTGGGGGCCTCTCTAGCATGTCCCATACTGCAGTACTGGCTCTAGCCAGCAGATGGTGCCATTGTATAATGGCAGAAGGAGAAAGCCCCCTAGGAAACCCTGAATCCAAAATTGGATTGCAAAGGGTTAAGAAATGATGACATATCTTAGTGCTATTCCATCACTCCTAAAAGTAGGAAAAACCCAGCAGCATAGCCAAACTTTCTGATGACTCTTCAGAATTAGCTGCTATGTGTGTACATGAAGTATAACACTATATGTGGCTAGTATGTAACTTGTAGATGGAATTTATTACCAATCTCTCCCTCTGCAGGCCCTATCTCTAATTCTGTCTTCCCGGAGCTGGTGGGAGAAGACTACTACTTTGATGGTTCCATACACTGCACACAGAGAAGTGGAGATCCTCCTCCCCTTCACTATCTGTCATATACACAGAAGCAGCAGCATAGAGGACATTATACAGCAGTGCTAAGCAGTATAGATGCACATGCAACAGCTGTGAGGCAATAAGGCTATGCGTCGGGAGGGGTATTATCACTCCTTAAGGTGAGTGAGGAGACTTATAAGGCCATTCATGCTCCTCTGGGACATATATATGAATAAGGAAGATGAAACAATGCCTCTGCAACATCACCAATTAGATGGCAGCATTCCTGCAAATCAATGTCCGTCCCTTTATACAGGTCTTTATAACTATGATTGGGAATTGAAAACCAACACAGACAGCTGTTTCAAGGTGTTTGCCCCTCATCAGTGTACAGTCGGATAGCTTGACTAGTGAGAGGCCTATGACGTGGGTCGGGAGGGCTATCATCTCTCCTTAAGGAGAAAACCTTGAAGACGAGTAAAGAGAGGGCCATGCATGCTCCTCTGGGACATATATGCAAATAAGGAAGATGGAACAATGCCTCTGCAGCGCCACCAATTACAGGTCTTTGTTAGTATGATTGACAGCTGTTTCAGGGTGTTTGCCCCTCCACCGTGTGGGGCTATGTTCACATCTGCGTCTGGAGCCTACAGTGCAGATTTGGCACAAAATCCTAAAAATATTAGCGCAACATACTGTGCCATTTTGTCTAGGAAGATACTCGATAGCATGATGTAACCCCAATGAACCCAATTATAGTTAGTGGGGTCCATCAGGAGCCGTTCATTTCCATTATATAACAGAACCGTCCTTGGCTGGCATTCCATATTCCTGCTCTATCAAAATAGAATGCGTAATGTAGGTGTGAAAAAAACCTCCTCTCTTATACCCCTTCATAGACTTCTATGGGCAGTTTATAACATTATTTGTCAGTGTATAGTTAGTTAAAACAGTTTTTCATTGTGAGTGAACAGTTTTGGAGCGAGGGAAGGTGGGAGGGAGGAAAGGTACCTGATAGGTGGAGAAAGCAGCATTTTTCTCTAGTTAGATACAGCAGTAGCAATAATTAACATGACTAGCGCTTTACACTAACTCAATTTACAGCATTGTAGTATATTGTAATTAAGTTATCATAACGTGTTTGTCAGGCAGAAGGATTTGAATCCACCTCGCCATACACAGGTTTGACTTTGGGCTATTTGTGGAGACAGCATATGGGGAACCCTGGTTTTCACCCTTGACCCCTCCAAGTGAGATACCGTCTTTGTTGTGGGGGTCCCCAAGCAGTTATTTGCACAGATGGTCCCAGTAGTGTTGCTGCTAATGCTGCAGAAGGCTGAGGTGCGGTACCTAATGGTATGAACAGGAGCTTATTCAGAGATGTAGCAATGGTTGGGGCCGGTGGCACAGTAACAACAACGAGGTTCAGACAGAAACATAGGGCAGGCAACAAGCAATAAGGAAGCCTAGTAATCACAGCCAAGGTCAAAGAGCTCAGAAGTCTGAATAACCGAGAGTCAGAGCAAGAGTCAGGCCCTGAAAAAACAAAAACGGACTCTGTCACAATGGGTGATGTAGACCAATTGTTTAGGTATCCTCCTTCGGAAGAGGATGCCTAATGTATCCAGGGGTGATCGTGATTGGAGGGAGAGTGGATTAGGGAACACACTCAGGCCCTTCAAGAGACGGGGCGGGAGAGCACGCAAGGCCTATGGGCAGAGATTGGGGAGAGAGCTGAGGAGGCACGGCAGAGAACAGCCAAGATGGAGGATACAAAGAATGGCAGTGAGGAACCATGGCTCCAGAAACAGGTAAGCCTTGGCAGCAGCTTGCTGTGAAACTATACAATGTCAATTCTTGTTCGCCAAACCTTTACATTAAAAAGTTACTTATATTCAACTGCACTATTAATTTATGCAACGTGTGTTGGAAGTGCAGCATCTAATTAAAGGGATTGTACTAGAATTTCAAGTTATTCCCTATCCATAAGATAGGGAATATCTTACAGATCAGTGGGCAGACCACCGACTCTCCCACCGATCTCAAGGATGGGACTCCCGTATCCTGTTCTCCTGTCACTGTGGGGGGCGCCTCTTCCCCCGCAGTGATGTCAGCATGAGCAAAACACTGGCCGCACATTCACAGTCAGCACACCATTCATTTTAATGGGGCTGATGGAAATACCGAAGTGTTTACCTGCGAGTAACCCCGCAGTGAAGAAGACAGGGGTCATAGGATTCCTGTTCTTGAGATCGATGGAGATCTCAGCAGTGAAACCCCCACCAATCAGCATAGAGAATAACTTGAAATTCTGGTACAACCCCTTTAAGCAATTTGCTACCAAACACACTGATTATTTGGGAACTTACAGTATATCGCACTCTTCTCTGGTACCTTGTAAGGAATGTGACTCCCCCAGTGTGTCACATTCTCCTGTTATACACCGATAGTGAACCATGGAAAGCAATTCTGATTGACATTTTTCAAAGACCTTTCTCCGCAATACCCCTTTAAGACAATAGTAAGAACTATAACATATGTTAACTTGGGTGGTGGTCTCAAACCTGGGTGGTCATTCATGGGTGATTAATGGATGTGTATATTGCGCTATGTGATAAAGTCATGTGTTTTCAATTATCGTGAAAGGAACTTTTAGTTCCAAAAGAGGAGACAAAATATCCGCGCATCGTTAGCCATAACTTCAATGTTAAAAGAATCAAACTTAGACTTCTCCCTCGTGGATACCACTTAAATAGTTGCAGACGGTGCAGTATTTGCTGCTATTGAATGCTGAGACATAGTTACAGGAGCGGATGGCACACTGGCTGCTCTTTATATCGCCTTTCATTACATAAGCCGTGGATTTTATTTATAGCCATGATAAAGTGTATTGATTGTGTCTATTTGCTAACTTTGCATTTCCTCTTTGGGGCTTAAGACGGTGCGCACTGAAGCATGACTTCTTCTGAGAGGTCCATGTATCACAAAAGTAGCGGTAATATTATTTCTACTGTATCTAAACCCATTGTTAATTTTATTGGCTGCGAGCCATGTTGCATTAATTTCATTAATACATGTGTACATATATTAACGGAGTGACTTCTAGATATGCTTAATGGGGTAGTCCGACTTTAGATATCCGCGGCATATCCGCTAATATCTGATAGGATGTGGTCTGAATGCAGCTGCCACCCATGCTTGCCCATACTGATATTTTACAATGTTTTGTACCTATACTGTATTGCCCACAGCTTGGGTAACAAGTCAAATCCATTGTCTGGGCTCATTTCAGGACCCACGTCCATCAGCTGATTGTCCAACCTGCTGTCCAGTGCAGCGGGCCGGATGTTGTCATTAGTGGACAGGGGAAGAAGTGGGAGTGCTGGCTTCACTGCCATTGAGATCTATGGGAGAGCGGCGTTGCTACTGAACTTCCTGCTCCCATGTAGACACATCTTGTCCTGGGCAGGAAGTGCAGTAGCAACACACACTCCCATTGATTTCAATGGGAGTGAAGGTGGTGCCCGCACTTCCTCCCCTGTCTACTGATAACAACGTCCAACCCGCTGCACTGGACAGTGGGCCGGATGATTGGTTGGGTCATGAGCGGCAGACCCCGTCCATCATCTACTGATGACCTATCCAGAAGATCAGTTGAAACAAGACCAGACAACGCCTTTAATAGGTCACTCATCTGGGACTCCCATTCTCCCAATAGGTGGAGTCCCAGACAAGTGATCTAAACTGATCTACGATAACTTTTAAAAGGATCCTGCCAGGGAAAAGTGACCAGGCTGTAGGCACCACAGTATAGTGACAGAAATATTGATTTTAGTTGTCTCCTTATGCACAATATCATGGAGGTACTTGTCAATCAGCTTCTAGAGGGAGGAAGTGAATATATGGATAGTACTACACTGCATTGCACTCATCTTGGGCCATGCACAGATCTGTTTAAAGTGCAAGTTTAAAAAAAAAAAAAACTACTTCATTGATCAGTGTAAGGCTGGTGACATATGGGTGTATTCCAGTTGCATTTGACCTGAACCTCTAGCATAAAAAAAAACATCGAAAAAAGCAAAGAAAAACTTTCTGACAGTGAGAGTGATCAATGAGTGGAACAGGTTGCCACGGGAGGTGGCGAGTTCTCCTTGGAAGTCTTCAAACAAAGGCTGGACAGATAAACCCACCAGTCTCAGTTATGTGAGGATTTACTTAAGAATGGCTTTGTAGAAATGGGAACTAATTGAGACAAAACTGCCTGCACTGTTACTGGCTTGAGATTCCCAGGGGCAGATCACACTCATTGCTGCGAAAACTGTGATCTGATCCCCACTTCCACTTTGTGCTGATTCTAGTTAGTTTTCCTCTCAACTCCACGCTGATGAACTTGTTAAATCCTCCTCATTCTTCCACCCCCCCAACAATGAATTCTCTTAAATCCTTCTTCACTTCCTGTAGTTTCCTGCACTTCTTCTGTAGACTCTGACTCATTTTCTGCCTCATCCTACTCACTTTCCGGTCTTTTAACAACTCCTCCCCTTCCACCAATCAGGGAAATTAGTGACAAACAGCCAATCCAAAGCAAGCTGTTGCCAGGCAGAATAGCTTTAACCCATGCATTTAGGGAAAAGACAGGGTCTCTCGCCTATATAATACCTTCTATCTATCCTGAGGAGCCAATAGACGGGTATTCACAGTACTAAATGCATGAATACCCTGTAGTATCCTCTGGGCCACTACACATATAGAGAAAGCCACCAATAAATCTGTATAGCACTACAGTCACACTTAGGGACTATCAGTTCCCTAGTGCTGTTGGGTCTTCAAAGCCGGTGACACGTGAGCTGCATCATAGAGGGTCAGGACTTAAGTCCAGCAGTGGAATAATGTCAGCTGCAGCCAATCATCCTTCAGCAAAGTTGGAGCTTCACTGGAAACAGGAGCTACACCATTACTTAACAGGCGCCGCCATGGTCAGGCCAGGAGGCAGGAGCAGAGAACCACTGCGGCTCTTTTATATTTGGCTAGAAATAATCTGGTGGACAGAGTCAAAGAGTTTTTGAAATTCTAACTTTAAGCTTCCCTTTGGACTTTATAAAGGGAATACCCGGGTTATACCCCACTCCAATAGCAACCACTGACAGTTTGGAGATGATATTTTGAAATCAAGGAACCAAACTCAATAAGCAGTAGAATGCTCGTACAAATCCGTGGCCATTGCTGGTAGACTTCATGAAACAGACAGATACAAGTCATGGAAGGCAGCGATCGAAAGACAGGAAACAGTCCTGGGTCTAATCCAAAAGAGCAAAGACAGTAAAATATCAATATTTGCAAAACTTACAAAACTCTGTAAAGTAATTAACACAATAATAGACAGTATACAATTGCAAATGGTTCTGGATAAATTAAGGGCTTGGGCAGAAAAGTGACAAATGAGGTTTAACACTGATAAATGTAAGGTTCTGCACATGGGCAGAGGAAATACATGTCACCATTACAGACTAAATGGGAAACCACTGGGGAACACTGACTGCAAACTTAACTTGAGAGACCAGTGTCAGGGAGCTGCTGCCAAGGCAGATAGGATCATGGGGGGCATCAGAAGAGGTCTAGGGGCACATGAGGAGAACATTGTTCTTCCCCTTTACAGGTTAGACCACACACAGGATGTATAAGAGCTTGAGTGGGTTCAAAGTAATAAATGGAATGAGCGGACTACAATACCCAGAAAGGTTATCAATATTGGGGTTATTTAGTCTAGAAAAAAGACAGCTAAGGGGCGACCTAATTAGTATGTATAAATATATCGGGGGACAATACAGAGATCTCTCCCATCACTTATTAAACCCAGGACCGAGACTGTAAAAAGTGGCGCCCTCTATGTCTAGAGGAAAGAAGGTATCCTGTAAGAGCAGTGAGACTGTGGAACTCTCTGCCTGAGGACGTGGTGATGGTAAACTAACTAAAAAAGTACAAGAGGGGGCTGGACGCCTTTCTTGAGTGTAACAACATTACATGTTATATCACTGATTACTTCAGAAGGGTCTGTGATCCGGGATTATTCTGATGGCCAGATTGTATTAGGGAAGAAAGATTACAAAAAACATTGATTTTTTTTTTTGCCTTCCTCTGGATCAACATTGGGGAGTAATAGGCTGAACTGGATGGACATGTGTCTTTTTTCAGCCTAACACACAATGTTACTTAGGGCTCATGCTCACGGGCGTATGCATAAAATGCTGCGGGTCTCCCTGCAGTGTTTCCCCCATTCTGCAGACATACGTTTTGCTGGCAGAGACCGCGTATGGCTGCGTATGTCACTGTGCATACCCAAGTATCACATGCTCACGGACATGCGCAATATGGCTTTTCTTTGGTTTAATTCCCCGCTATGTTTCAGAATGGGGATGCGTATGAAAAGGCTGCCAATAAGCAATGTATTGCACATGAACAGCATTTCATACTCAGCCCATACAAGGGTATAGGGCTCACAACGTACGTTCACAGAGAAATAGAGCATGCTGCAATGTATTTCTCTTGTTTATCGATACATAGTGTCTACACGTCGGGGGGCACGGATCAATGGAAGTCTATTGACTTTCATTGACTCCATTCACCGCTTATCACGTGTACATGCAACGCATGTGTGATGCATGGTGTAAACACGGTTGTGAACATGAGCCTTTAGGGAGGAACACTTTCCATGACTGTTAGTCCAACTCCTAACCTCTATTTGCTAATATGCAGTGCCGATACAGAGAGGAGTCCTATACAGTGTCTTACCACCCAATAGCACCACAGTCCTTGATAGGAACCAAGAGTCTTGATGCTCAGGCAGGATGACACAGTTTCAAGTAAGTTTATATAATCAGGGCAAATCAACTACGTGGAAAGGCGGCAAGACAAGGATATAGATGTCGGGAATGGAGTGTGAATGTGTATCGCTGCTGTCCTCACCTCCTGGGATTGGTGAGGGTCCCGTTGTGAGACCTCCACTGATCTGAAAGTTATCACCAATTCACTTTCAGGTGGTAGTGCCAATTTTTTGACGTTCCCCTTTAAGTGACTACTGTCACATATATTCCTTTGTTTGGGTGTTGAAATCATGAACTGTCGGTGGAGGACAGACCAAAAGGTTTGACATCTCCTCAGGTCATTCGAGAGCCAGAAATGGCTTTTAGTGAACAATGATCTTTACGTTTCACGATGACCCCGGTGGCCATTTTTTTTCTTCCCGTAATATATTAGCACTACAGTATACGGCAATAATAAAATGAAATGTACAGATCCGAATTTGCTAAATCTGCTTCAGTACCCTCCTCTCTGTGTACTGACCTTGGGAATTGTACAATAATGGGATAATCAGATAATTTCCACTGCATATTAATTGCACATTTTAAAAATTAATTTCTCTTCTCTTTTCTTTCTTCCCCCCTTCTGCTGCATGTGGTTGTAATGACAATTAGGCTTTCTATAAAAAGATCGCTTGGTGTATTTAATCATAGCAAGATTAAAAGAATAAAATGAATCTAATAAAAAAGTCTATAGAATTCAAACTCCTGACTAATTAAAAGTACACCAGTGCAGAACGCCAACAACATGACATTTAAAGGGAAACTTTCATAGTAGATAGACATCAATCAATTAGAAAGTGGCCTTTTAATGAGGGGCTGCAGTTTCTGACTCAAGCACCACGGTAAAGCAAAACACGTTGTCAACACAAATTTTGGGCTGCACCAATTTCTTGGTAAGCCGCACCCCTTCCAAGTCTCCTAATATAGACCAATAAATAGATAGATAGATATGAGATAGATAGATAGATAGATAGATAGATATGAGATAAATAGATAGATAGATAGATAGATAGATAGATAGATAGATAGATAGATAGATAGGCGGCCAAGATGGTCATCACCATTTTATAACTGCAGCATATATTGCTTTGTAGTTGGTCAGCGCTAATCATATGAGCAGAGCAGGCCAATTACAGAGCAGGTATCGTGCATTGGTAGTCCCAACACTATCACTACACTATGTGTGATTAGGTAGTTTAGAAATGGTAGTGTCAACCAAAAATTGGCAACTGGAACCAGCAGAACAGAAGTTCCCAGCCTTGCACTCTGCAGTTTTTGCAAAACTAGAATTTCCATCATGCCCTGACCATCAGAGGCTCTCCTGGCATGGCCAAGGTGTAGTTTTGTAAGAGCGCAATAGCCACAGGTTGGCTAACTCCAATCTAGATCTAATATTCTGCAGGCCTGTCTCAATTGTATTAAACAGCTCACATATGTCTAAAAAAAATATCAAAAACATCAATAAAAGAATACACATAACTGGTATCGCTGAATCTGTAATGATCTATACTTTAAAACTATCCCATTATTTATTATCTATGTATCTTGGGAATGGCACGACATGCAAGATGTTTTCCAGAACATAAATAAAAATTCTAGCAGCCTAAAATCATGAGTAATTAAGAAAAAATGAATACTCACCTATTCTGGTGGCTCCCCACCCTGCACTGCAGCCGCAATGCCGGACACACGTAGCCCAGGGGGGAAAGCAGTGGGCGGTGACTTGTTGTACATTGTGCATGTGATCGCTGAGCCACTCACGGGCTTCAGCAGTGATTCTTCTATAGCCAGTTGGCCACTGAAGCTTGTGAGTGGCTGATCAGTTACATGCACAATGAACGGCACGTGAACACCTGCTGCTTCTCCCAGGTCCTGTGTGGCTGGCACCGAGGCAGCAATGCTGGACAGGAAGCCGCCAGGATAGGTGGGTATTCAATTCTTTCTTAATTTCACATAATTCTAAGCTGCTAGAATTTTTTATGTTTCAAATAAAAACCATTTAAAGCATAAAAATTGGGCCATTGAATTGCCAGGGTTTCTTCCACTCCCACCTAGAAGGTTAATTGATAAATGCTTTGCACAACAAAATAGAGACACTGAAAATCACAACTTATCCTAAAGCAAAAGTAATGGGTCCAAGAAATTCTTATCCGCTCTTCCTGACAACTTTATCTTCCAAAAGGTAGAAGATAAAACAAGGGGATTTGCTATCTTGGACCTAATTCTTACCAACAGAGAGGCAATGGTCGAGGAAGTAAGGGTAGCTGGGGTCTTAGAAGGCAGTGATCATGATATCCCTGAATTTTGGATAACAAGGGGAGGAAGACCTCAGAAGACTCAGACCTCAAGGTTGGATTTCATAAAGGCAGATTTCAATGAACTCAGAAAGAGGATATGAAGAATCCAAAGGCTGGATGTTCTTAAGGACAGAAATGTCCAAGAAGGTTGGGAAATATTGTGAAATGAGATTCTCAAAGCACAATCGTTAACAATCCCTGAAAGAAGGAATAATGTGAAGCATTTAAAGAGACCAGGATGGATGAACACAGAACTTGCACACATGTTAAAAATGAAGAAAAATATGGTTATCAAATGGAAAGAGGGGGAAACATCTAAAGAATAAGATAATGCGGTCTGCAGAAACTGTAGGGCAAGTGTCAGAAAAGCTTAAGCAAATAATGAATTGAGGCTTGCGATAGAGGCCAAAAGCAATAAAAAAGGATTTGGTGGGTATGTCAAAAGTAAAAGAAAAGTCAAAGATGCTATTGGATGCTTTCAGGATGAAAATGGTGAATTGCTTAAAATGATGTTGTGAAGGCCAAACTTTTAAATTCCTATTTTGTATCTGTTTTCTCTCAGAAAGTATTACATACAGTGAGTGTGGACCCACTGTGCCAACAAACTGGTTTGGCTTTGGGCTAATCGTAAGGACGTTATCCTGATGGTTCCCCGGTATCCACCCTTTAACCTCTGTACAAGGATCAGGACTTTGCTGTGGGAAACCAAGCAGGCTGCTACTTTCTGGAGTAGTCCCAGTGTGGTTGGCAGCTGACCAACAGGGTTCTCAGACACCAGTGCAAAGCACCGTGAAACAGGCCAAACTATGAATAGAATCCGGTGCAAAGTCGGGGCAGGCAGGGAACAAATGTATCAAAGTAAACGTCCAGGAGACAGGAGACCTATGATGGGGGACTGAGCCAAACTCACACCAACACTCAGGCAAAGGAGGAGGTTTCCTGACTCAACTAAATAGGAGGGTAATAGCCTATTACCCTACAGCTGGGCTGAGGGCACTGGGAAGGATTAACTCTTGCAGTGCTGATGAAAAGTTGAAGCTAAAGGTTCATTCATACAGGAAAAGCAGAACAATGCCCACACCTGACCGGAATAGCACGAGAACGGCAGACATGGATAGCCAGCCTAACAGAAAGTAGATGTAACATCAACTGATCTTCCCTCTGCTATTGAAGGAAAAAAAGAATGCAGGCTATCTATAAACAGACAGATGGTGAGGGAACACTTAGCTAACTTACATGAATTCAAGTCTCCAGGTCCAGATGAATTACATCCTAGGATACTGAAGGAAGCAGCAGAGATAATTGTGGAACCACTTGTTATAATCTTTGAAAATTCATTGAGAACAGGAGAAGTCCCAGAAGATTGGAGAAAAACAAATGTTTTCCCTGTCTTCAAAAAAGGGAAGAAGTTGGATCCAGGAAACTACAGACCTGTGAGCCTGACTTCTATACCCGGAAAGATCTTTGAACAAATTAGCATGCATGCAAGTACTTGGATAAAATTAAAGTAATTAACCAGAGCCAGCATGGTTTTGTAACAAACAAGTCATGCCAGATGAATCTAATTTTCTTCTATGACTGAATCACTTACTGGGTTGATCAGGGAAATGCAGTAGATATAGTATATTTTGACTTTAGTAATTCATTTGACAAAGTATCTCATTCCATTCTTATTGAAACAATGACCAAATATAGGATTGACAAGGCCAATGTTAGGTGGATTCACAACTGGCTGAGTGTACGTACTCAAAGAGTGGTTATAAATGGCTGCACATCCAAGTGGAAGAATGTCTCAAGTGGGGAACCACAAGGCTCTGTCCTAGGCCCAGTGTTATTTAACATTTTTTTAAATGATCTAGAGCAGGAAATTGAGGGGAAACTGATCAAGTTTGCTGATGACACAAAGCTAGGAGGGATAGTTAACACTAGGGAAGAGAGAGAAAGGATTCAAAAAGATCTAGACAAACTTGAACAGTGGAAATGCAAAGTCCTACCTCTGGGCAAGAAAAATGAGGAAAAGTAGATACAGAATGGGAGGAATTGAGCTAAGCAGCAGCACATGTGAAAAAGACTCGGATATACTAATAGATCACAGACTGAACATGAGTCAATAGTGTGATGCAGTGGCAAAAAAAAGCAAACACAATTCTGGGATGTATTAAGAGAAGCATAGAGTCTAGGTCATGTGAGGTAATTATCCTTTTCTATTCTTTCTTGGTCAGACCTCATCTGGAATACTGTGTCCAGTTCTGGGTACCCAACTTTTAAAAAAACATAGACAAACTGGAGGTGGTTCAGAAAAGAGCAACCAAAATGGTGAGTGGTCTGCAAACAATGTCCTACGAGGAACAGTTAAAGGATCTGGGAATGTTTAGCTTGCAAAAAAGAAGGCTGAGAGGAGACTTAATAGCTGTCTACAAATATCTGAAGGGCTGTCACAGTGCAGAGGGATCAGCCCTATTCTCATTTGTACAAGGAAAGACTAAAAGCAATGGGATGAAACTGAAAGGGAGGAGACACAGATTAGATATTAGACAGTAAGGGGGATGAATGAGTGGAACAGGTTACCACGGGAGGTGGTGAGTTCTCCTTCAATGGAAGTGTTCAAACAAAGGCTGGACAAATATCTGTCTGGGATGATTTAGTGAATCCTGCACTGAGTAGGGGGTTGGACCCGATGACCCTGGAGGTCCCTTCCAACTCTACCATTCTATGATTCTAAATGCTCAAATGGCAGAAAAATATAAAGTTAACAAACCCCATTCACTCACATCAGAAAAAAAAAGCGGACAGTAGAAATACTACCTACTGTATTTTTCCGATCTGTGGCATACTTTATCTGTTGAGGGTTTCATCAGTTACTAAGTAATAAGTGAAATATGCATGAAAATCCACAAGCAGGTTTTAGTGCAGATGTTGGTGATCATGTGATGTGATCGTACTGCACACTATGAGGTTAAGTCTTTGCACTGATTTTTTTATTTTTTCTTTCATGTTCATATTCAAAATTAAAGTGGATGCAAAAGGATAAAAATGCAGCTTGCTCTATTTTTGTGCGCACGGAAGTTCCCCATAGAAGTCTATGAGAGGTGCACAAATGTGCACTCAATACTCTGCACAATTCCGCAGGAAAAGGAACACATTAGACTAAATAACCTATAAAATCACAGCGGGGGGTGTCCTGCACCTATGTGAACTGGCTGTGCGAGTGCAAAAGGTACTGTAATACATGCAAAAGTACATAGTTCATGGAGCAAATGCATTGCACTTATGCGAGCATCATGCTCATACACTTGTGTGAATCGGCCCTCAGAGCTAATTCAGACGACCATACACGCAAATACGCTAAGCTCATCGCAATGCAATTGTGCTGTGAACAAGGTTGATTTGCACACATATTGGCCCATAGTACTGCACTTTTGGTGCACGTAGAGCCTGTTCACATGCACATGCAAAACACCCGCGCCCTAATTTAAAAGGCCTTTTAGCCTAATTAGGTCCAGATTAGAGATGAGCGAGCACCAAAATGCTCGGGTGCTCGTTACTCGAGACGAACTTTTCGCGATGCTCGAGGGTTCGTTTCGAGTAACGAACCCCATTGAAGTCAATGGGCGACCCGAGCATTTTTGTATATCGCCGATGCTCGCTAAGGTTTTCGTTTGTGAAAATCTGGGCAATTCAAGAAAGTGATGGGAACGACACAGCAACAGATAGGGCAGGCGAGGGGCTACATGTTGGGCTGCATCTCAAGTTCCCAGGTCCCACTATTAAGCCACAATAGCGGCAAGAGTGGACCCCCCCCCACCTCCCAACAACTTTTACTTCTGAAAAAGCCCTCATTAGCAATGCATACCTTAGCTAAGCACCACACTACCTCCAACAAAGCACAATCACTGCCTGCATGACACTCCGCTGCCACTTCTCCTGGGTTACATGCTGCCCAACCCCCCCCCCCACGACCCAGTGTCCACAGCGCACACCAAACTGTCCCTGCCCAGCCTTCAGCCGCCCTCATGCCACGCCACACTCATGTCTACTTATAAGTGCGTCTACCATGAGGAGGAACCGCAGGCACACACTGTAGAGGGTTGGCACGGCTAGGCAGCGACCCTCTTTAAAAGGGGCGGGGCGATAGTCCACAATGCTGTACAGAAGCAATGAGAGATCAAATCCTGTGCCACCTCCATCTGGAGCTGCACACGTGGGCATAGCAATAGGGAACCTATGTGCCACACACTATTCATTCTGTCAAGGTGTCTGCATGCCCCAGTCAGACCGCGGTTTTTTATAAATAGTCACAGGCAGGTAACACTCCGCAATGGGAATTCCGTGTGCACCCACAGCATGGGTGGCTCCCTGGAACCCACCGGCTGTACATAAATGTATCCCATTGCAGTGCCCTGGACAGCAGAGCTAACGTCAGATTAAATGCAGGTGGGCTTCGGCCCACACTGCATGCCCCAACCTGACCGGGCTTTTTAATTCATAGACACAGGCAGGTACAACTCCCTATTGTGAAGTCCCTGTGGACCGACAGCATGGGTGGGTGCCAGGAAGCCACCGGCAGTACATAAATATATCCCATTGCATTGCCCATCACAGCTGAGGTAATGTCATGTTTAATGCAGGTGGGCTTCGGCCCACACTGCATGCCCCAGTCAGACTGGGGTTCTTTAGAAGTGGACACATGCAGTTACAACTCCCTGTGGACCCACAGCATGGGTGGGTGCCAGGAAGCCACCGGCGGTACATAAATATATCCCATTGCATTGCCCATCACAGCTGAGGTAATGTCATGTTTAATGCAGGTGGGCTTCGGCCCACACTGCATGCCCCAGTCAGACTGGGGTTCTTTAGAAGTGGACACATGTAGTTACAACTCCCTGTGGACCCACAGCATGGGTGGGTGCCAGGAAGCCACCGGCGGTACATAAATATATCCCATTGCATTGCCCATCACAGCTGATGTAACGTCAGCTGTAATGCAGGTGGGCTAAAAATTAATTGGATTACACTGTAGGCGAGGGCCCCAAAAATTGGTGTACCAACAGTACTAATGTACCTGAGAAAAATTGCCCATGCCCAACCAAGAGGGCAGGTGAAACCCATTAATCGCTTTGGGTAATGTGGCTTAATTGGTAACTAGGCCTGGAGGCAGCCAAGTAAAAATAAAAATTGGTTGAGGTGAAAGTTTCAACGCTTTAATGAGCATTGAAACGTATAAAAATTGTTTAGAAAAATTATATGACTGAGCCTTGTGGGCCTAAGAAAAATTGCCCGTTCGGCATGATTATGTGAGGTTTCAGGAGGAGGAGCAGGAGGAGGAGGAATATTATACACAGATTGATGAAGCAAAAAGGTCCCCGTTTTGGATGGTGATAGAGAACGATGCTTCCATCCGCGGGTGCAGCCTACGTATTGCTTAGGTATCGCTGCTGTCCGCTGGTGGAGAAGAGAAGTCTGGTGAAATCCAGGCTTTGTTCATCTTGATGAGTGTAAGCCTGTCGGCACTGGCGGTTGACAGGTGGGTACGCTTATCCATGATGATTCCCCCAGCCACACTAAACACACTCTCTGACAAGACGCTAGCCGCAGGACAAGCAAGCACCTCCAGGGCATACAGCGCGAGTTCAGGCCACGTGTCCAGCTTCGACACCCAGTAGTTGTAGGGGGCAGAGGCGTCACCGAGGACGGTCGTGCGATCGGCTACGTACTCCCTCACCATCCTTTTACAGTGCTCCCACCAACTCAGCCTTGACTGGGGAGCGGTGACACAGTCTTGCTGGGGAGCCAGAAAGCTGGCAAAGGCCTTGGATAATGGTCCCCTGCCTGCGCTGTACATGCTGCCTGATCTCTGCGCCTCCCCTGCTACCTGGGCCGCGGAAATGCGCCTTCGGCCACTAGCGCTGTCGGATGGGAAGTTTACCATCAGTTTGTCCACCAGCGCCCTGTGGTATAGCATCATTCTCGAACCCCTTTCCTCTTCGGGAATGAGAGTGGAAAGGCTCTCCTTATACCGTGGGTCGAGCAGTGTGTACACCCAGTAATCCGTAGTGGCCAGAATGCGTGTAACGCGAGGGTCACGAGAAAGGCATCCTAACATGAAGTCAGCCATGTGTGCCAGGGTACCTGTACGCAACACATGGCTGTCCTCACTCGGAAGATCACTTTCAGGATCCTCCTCCTCCTCCTCCTCTGGCCATACACGCTGAAAGGATGACAGGCAAGCAGCGTGTGTACCCTCAGCAGTGGGCCAAGCTGTCTCTTCCCCCTCCTCCTCATGCTCCTCCCCCTCCTCCTCCTCCTCCTCCTCTGGCCATACACGCTGAAAGGATGACAGGCAAGCAGCATCTGTACCCTCAGCAGTGGGCCAAGCTGTCTCTTCCCCCTCCTCCTCATGCTCCTCCCCCTCCTCCTCCTCCTCAACGCGCTGAGATATAGACATGAGGGTGCTCTGACTATCCAGCGACATACTGTCTTCCCCCGCCTCCGTTTCCGAGTGCAAAGCGTCTGCCTTTATGCTTTGCAGGGAACTTCTCAAGAGGCATAGCAGAGGAATGGTGACGCTAATGATTGCAGCATCCCCGCTCAGCATCTGGGTAGACTC
Source organism: Eleutherodactylus coqui (assembly GCF_035609145.1). NCBI lineage: Eukaryota > Metazoa > Chordata > Amphibia > Anura > Eleutherodactylidae > Eleutherodactylus > Eleutherodactylus coqui. The sequence continues at coordinate 37,021,783 of NC_089843.1, forward strand.
CTCAAAGTTTCCAAGGACCTGGCAGATGGCTGCCAACCAGGCCCACTCTTCTGTAAATAATTGAGGAGGCTGACTCCCACTACGCCGCCCATGTTGGAGTTGGTATTCCGCAATAGCTCTATGCTGCTCATAGAGCCTGGCCAACATGTGGAGCGTAGAGTTCCACTGTGTGGGCACGTCGCACAGCAGTCGGTGCACTGGCAGATTAAACCGATGTTGCAGGGTGCGCAGGGTGGCAGCGTCCGTCTTGGAGTTGCGGAAATGTGTGTTGCCCGGCGCACCTTTCCAAGCAGGTATGACAAGTGTGGGTAGCTTTTCAGAAAGCGCTGAACCACCAAATTAAAGACATGGGCCAGGCATGGCACGTGCGTGAGGCTGCCGAGCTGCAGAGCCGCCACCAGGTTACGGCCGTTGTCACACACGACCATGCCCGGTTGGAGGCTCAGCGGCGCAAGCCAGCGGTCGGTCTGCTCTGTCAGACCCTGCAGCAGTTCGTGGGCCGTGTGCCTCTTATCTCCTAAGCTGAGTAGTTTCAGCACGGCCTGCTGACGCTTGCCCACCGCTGTGCTGCCATGCCGCGCGACACCGACTGCTGGCGACGTGCTGCTGCTGACACATCTTGATTGCGAGACAGAGGTTGCGTAGGAGGAGGAGGAGGGTGGTTTAGTGGAGGAAGCATACACCGCCGCAGATACCACCACCGAGCTGGGGCACGCAATTCGGGGGGTGGGTAGGACGTGAGCGGTCCCAGGCTCTGACTCTGTCCCAGCCTGCACTAAATTCACCCAATGTGCCGTCAAGGAGATATAGTGGCCCTGCCTGCCTGTGCTTGTCCACGTGTCTGTTGTTAAGTGGACCTTGGCAGTAACCGCGTTGGTGAGGGCGCGTACAATGTTGCGGGAGACGTGGTCGTGCAGGGCTGGGACGGCACATCGGGAAAAGTAGTGGCGACTGGGAACCGAGTAGCGCGGGGTCGCCGCCGCCATCATGCTTTTGAAAGCCTCCGTTTCCACAAGCCTATACGGCAGCATCTCCAGGCTGATCAATTTGGCAATGTGCACGTTTAACGCTTGAGTGTGCGGGTGCGTGGCGGCGTACTTGCGCTCGCGCTCAAACAGTGGCGCTAGCGACGTCTGGACGCTACGCTGAGAGATATTGCTGGATGGGGCCGAGGACAGCGGAGGTGAGGGTGTGGGTGCAGGCCAGGAGACGGTAGTGCCTGTGTCCTCAGAGGGGGGTTGGATCTCAGTGGCAGGTTGGTGCACAGGGGGAGAGGCAGTGGTGCAAACCAGAGGCGGTGAACGGCCTTCGCCCCACCTTGTGGGGAGCTTGGCCATCATATGCCTGCGCATGCTGGTGGTGGTGCCTCCCCAGCTGATCTTGGCGCGACAAAGGTTGCACACCACTGTTCGTCGGTCGTCAGGCGTCTCTGTGAAAAACTGCCACACCGTAGAGCACATTGACCTCTGCAGGGTGGCATGGCGCGAGGGGGCAGTTTGGGAAACAGTTGGTGGATTATTCGGTCTGGCCCTGCCTCTACCCCTGGCCACCGCACTGGCTCGGCCTGTGCCCACACCCTGACTTGGGCCTCCGCGTCCTCGCCCGCGTCCACGTCCTCTAGGCCTACCCCTACCCCTCAGCATGCTGTATTACCAGTAGTGCAGAAACAGAACGCTGTAATTAAATGTGCCTCTTATTGGCCTGTGGTTGGAGGCTGACTTCGCTTACGGAACGCCAGGAAATAATTTTGCGCAAGCCTGCTGTAACACTTAGCTGGCTGCGTATGAATTTGGAGAACTACTACACCCAGCAGAGACCCAGAACACTGAGGACACTCACAGGCAGCACAAATAGATTTTTTTCCCCAAATGTATTTGCAAAGGCCCACTGCCTATATTCAATCAATAATCAATATGTCTTCTGTCCCTGCCTCACCGCTACTGGCCCTGGAGTATGTCAAAGAACTGCAGAGTGTTGCACTGTGGACTGCAATACAGCGGTGATTTCACAGCCCAGACAGAGCCAGGAAATAATTTTGCGCAAGCCTGCTGTAACACTTAGCTGGCTGCGTATGAATTTGGAGAACTACTACACCCAGCAGAGACCCAGAACACTGAGGACAGTCACAGGCAGCCCAAATAGATTTTTTTCCCCAAATGTTTTTGCAAAGGCCCACTGCCTATATTCAATCAATATGTCTTCTGTCCCTGCCTCACCACTACTGGCCCTGGACTATGTATAATTACTGCAGGGCGCAATGCTCTGCACGGCTGATATACCAAAAAAAAAAAATTCCAACACTGCAAAAAGCAGCCTCCACACTACTGCACACGGTTAGATGTGGCCCTAAGAAGGACCGTTGGGGTTCTTGAAGCCTAAAATACTCCTAACACTCTCCCTATAGCAGCTCCAACAAGATAGCACTTTCCCTCCTCTATGTCAGAACGCATCTGTGGCGAGCCGCGGGAGAGGCCGATTTTTATACTCGGGTGACACCTGATCTCGCCAGCCACTCACTGCAGGGGGGTGGTATAGGGCTTGAACGTCGCAGGGGGAAGTTGTAATGCCTTCTCTGTCTTTCTATTGGCCAGAAAAGCGCGCTAACGTCTCAGAGATGAAAGTGAAAGTAACCCGAACATCGCGTGGTACTCGTTACGAGTAACGAGCATCTCGAACACGCTAATACTCGAACGAGTATCAAGCTCGGACGAGTACGTTCGCTCATCTCTAGTCCAGATATGTTTTGTTTTTTACAGAATTGCGCAGCATATTGCACATTTGCCCACCTCCCATAGACTTCTACGGGGGCTGTTGCCACGAAATACGCAGTTCCTTTTTTTTTTTTTTTGCACTGGCAAAACACGCTTATATAGAAGCCCCATGGCACAATTTTAATCAAAGCACTGAAGAGTATATAAAGTTCTGGGTCTTTGACATCAGCTGACCGAAAGCTTCCACAAGAAATACTCCAATCTAGATTGTAGAAGGGTCAACAAATGTAGCAACAAACACATACAAATTCCAATAATTGCTGAACGTCAGTACAACTCCTGCTCATACTTGGTTGTGCTGCCACTGCTTACTGCTGCTAGCTGGGCTAAGACAGGAGCGCCTGCGCCCTATGCATCTTACTTCTCAGAGTAGGGGAGATTTCATCCAGGGAGAGCCTGTAACCGGGTGATTCTTGAGCCGCAGGCCATGACATAACAAGAGAGAGAACAAAAGAGAGAATGAAAAAGAGAGAAGAAAAGAGGTACTGAGAAAGAAAGAAAGAGAGAGAAAGAAAGAAAGAAAGAAAGAAAGAAAGAAAGAAAAAGAAAGAAAGAGGGAACAAGAGAGGGTGAATGAAAGACAGAAAGAAAAAGAGTAAGAATGAAATAGAGAGCTGCCCCCTCTTGTGGTCCGAAAGTAAGCAGCTGCCCCCCTTTTTAACAACTTGAATGGCTAAAGGCAGTAAAAGAAAGAAATTTACTATACTCGCTTCTTTTACTTTTTGTGACCATCTCGGCAGTCCCAGCTCTCTTGCGAAAAGCGAATCACATGACCACTTCAGCCAATCAATTTGTATCATGGAGTCCAGTAATTGGCCAAAATAGAAACATGCTCAGATTATGTAATCACAGCTGACTAAAGTGACCAGCTGGGAGGAGCAAAAGAGGGGAGTATACTCCTTTTTAATCTTACTGAATACTTAGCCCGGTGTTGGGCTCCTACCGGGTGTCCAGGAGAGGGGCATGAAACCCAGATGACTCCCAGGAAATCTGAGTAACTGCAGGTGTCTGGAGTATTACAGTGTAAGGTCCGTGGGAGATACTTACAGGAATGGGAAGGGGTTGCACACTGCAGAACAGACTGTATTAAAGTTTAGAGAGAAGAAGAGCACCCAGAATCTGTTTGTGGAAACATTCACAATGTAAGAACTGTAGCTCAGATTTCCATAGATTTCCATGGCATTCAATGGTGTGGATTTCACCATGGATTTGGGCCCGCAATCTGTGCCAAAATCCACAGTGAAATTACGACAACGGCTTGGGGTCTGGCTAGTTTAGAACTTTGATTAGATATCTCTTCCAGTTGTTGACTCCCAGGATGAGATAACTTGGATGACCCGCTTGGAGCAATTCCTATGAATATTGCTTTTCTAAAGATGTTAAAACAAATGCATGGAGTGAGCCGAGGCCAATAAAGATTAGTCTCAATGTGACAGTTAAGAATGCTGTTTAGTCACAAGGCGGCAGACACCACAATCAATAACAATCTCACATATAAGCTAATTGCTGCAGAAGAGCAGTTCTGTTCTTATTATGTTCCCAGCGCCCATTGATTTTATTCATATTATCAAATGACTTGTTGAATCCCAGAGATGAATGATCCCAGTTCAACAGATGACAAGGTAAGAAATGAGACGGAGACTGTGCAAGTGGCCAAAAATGGACAGATTATGTGACTAGAGTGATACAATAGGCAACTACTAGGAGAGGGGCTTCTGGTTTTATGTAAATGAGGATTAATCATTGTACCATGGAAAGTTTGGCAACTTCGCAGTGTAATTTGCTGTGGATTTGTTCATCATTTTTATAATTTGTGCGGTAAAAGTGAATCTCTGTTGATATTAACCATAGAAACGGCACCTCAAACCAACTTCTGTTGCATCTTGTTCCACGCCTACTAGATGTTATCCAGGGAATTAAATGTCAAGACAGTTCAGGGTTTGCCAAGAACCTTGACATTAACGAGGTAGAAAAAGGGGTTCATATAGATGAACTGTATCTGGTTGAGATTGTCACAGTCCCGTAATCTATATACTGCATCAAGATGTCTTCATTTCATGTCCTCCGTTGACTGTAAGAGCTACAATTACTCTACATCTTAACACTCAAGAAGCTCAGAAACTTTTCCTCGATTTCTCCAAGTTCACGCTAATCCTGCAGCTAGACCATCAATAGTGTACAACTTTAAAACCCTTTTAATACCTTGTCCGACATTGGCGTTATCCTCTATATTTGTCAGTGATCAACACTCAAGAAGATCAGAAACTGTTCCTGAATTAGTCCCACAAAGTCATCTTGTCTAACCGAATCCTCAAGATGTCTTAATTTTTGCCATCCATTGACTTAATGATCCTAGCATGTCAACATTCACAAAACCCAGAAATTCCTCCTGAATTTCTCCATTAAGGTCACCTATTTTGTATGCAACATCAAGATGTGTTAATTGATGTCCATTATCTTCAGGCTCTACATACACTAAATATTTTAATAGTGAAGTAGCTCAGAAACTGTTTTAGAATTTTAGTTACTTTGCTTCATTAAGACATCTTCATCTTTTTTATCTCCATGGACTTCAAGCTCTACAAGTGCCAACACTCAACACTGAAGAAGCGAAGAAAATCTCCTTGGATTCTTCAGTTAAAGGGTTATTCCCATCTCTCATCTCCAGCAGTTTCTTCCAGCACTGCTCAAAAATCACCTCCACACGGCTCATTACAGGGAAACTGAGTATGAGCGACATCAATGGGTCTTTATCTGAGGCAAGTCATTAGATTGCTATTAGAGATGAGCGAACGTACTCGTCCGAGCTTGCTATTCGTGCGAATATTAGGGTGTTAGGGATGCTCGTTACTCGTAACGAGCACCACGCGGTGTTCCGGTTACTTTCAGTTTCCTCTCTGAGACGTTAGCGCGCTTTTCTGGCCAATTGAAAGACAGGGAAGGCATTACAACTTCCCCCTGTGACGTTCAAGCCCTATACCACCCCCCTGCTGTGAGTGGCTGGGGAGATCTGATGTCACCCGAGTATAAAAATCGGCCCCTCCCGCGGCTCGCCACACATGCCTTGTGAGTTAGCTGAGGGACAGTGCTGTTCTATTGGAGTTGCTGTAGGGAGAGTGTTTGTAGTGAGTGTAGGCTTCAAGAACCCCAACAGTCCTTCTTAGGGCCACATCTACGTGTGTGCAGGCTGCTGTTAGCAGTGGAGAAATTTTTTTTTTCTCAAAATCGGCAGTGCAGAGCATTGCCCCCGGCATTAGGGACAGAAGTGGTGCTTAGTCAGGGAGAGTGTTAGGAGTGAGTGTAGCCTTCAAGAACCTCAACGGTCCTTTCTAGGGCCACATTTAACTGTGTGGAGTACTGTGCAGGCTGCAGTTAGCTGTGTTGCTTTTTTTTTTTTCTCAAAATCGGCGGTGCAGAGCATTGCACCTGGCATTAGGGACAGAAGTGGTGCTTAGGCAGGGAGAGTGTTAGGAGTGAGTGTAGCCTTCAAGAACCTCAACGGTCCTTTCTAGGGCCACATTTAACTGTGTGGAGTACTGTGCAGGCTGCTGTTAGCTGTGTTGCTTTTTTTTTTTTTTCTCAAAATCGGCGGTGCAGAGCATTGCACCCTGCATTGATACTACAGGCACAGAATTGTGTAGGCAGGGCCACAACACAGTTATTAGTCATTGAATAGGCACAGTGGGCCTTTCCTTTTAAACAAAAGGGAAAAAAGTATATTTGCCCTGCCTCTGTCAGTCCTAAGGGCTCTGTGTACGTGTGTGCTGCGTGGAGAACATAAAAAAATCAGACGCAACCAGCTACGGTTGAGTGCAGCCTTGCGCCAATTTCTTTCCTGCCTGGGAAATACCTGCTCTGCCACAGTTAATAACTCTGCAACAGTAAAGTTCTGTGACACTTTTGCAGGGCCGCAACACAGTTATTAAACTTATTATTCATTCACTAGAGGCAGTGGGCCTTTCCTTTTTAAAAAAAGTTAAAAAATTATATTTGGCCTGCAGGCTTGCGCCAATTAATTTCCTGCCTGTGAAATCAAATCACTGGTAATACAGCATGCTGAGGGGTAGGGGTAGGCCTAGAGGACGTGGACGCGGCCGAGGACGCGGAGGGCCAAGTGAGGGTGTGGGCACAGGCCGAGCTCCTGATCCAGGTGTGTCGCAGCCGACTGCTGCGCGATTAGGAGAGAGGCACGTTTCTGGCGTCCCCACATTCATCGCCCAATTAATGGGTCCACGCGGGAGTCCTTTATTAGAAAATGAGCAGTGTGAGCAGGTCCTGTCCTGGATGGCAGAAAGTGCTTCGAGCAACCTATCGTCCAGCCACAGTTCTGCGCCGTCCACTGCTGCAAATCCGAATCCTCTGTCTGCTGCTCCTCCTTCCTCCCAGCCTCCTCACTCCACTACAATGACACATGCTCAGGAGCGGGAAGACTCCCAGGAACTGTTCTCGGGCCCCTGCTCAGATTGGGCAGCAGTGGTTCCTCTCCCACCAGAGGAGTTTATCGTCACTGATGCACAACCATTGGAAAGTTCCCGGGGTCCGGGGGATGAGGCTGGGGACTTCCGCCAACTGTCTCAAGAACTTTCTGTGGGTGAGGAGGACGATGACGATGAGACACAGTTGTCTTGCAGTGAGGTAGTAGTAAGGGCAGTAAGTCCGAGGGAGGAGCGCACAGAGGATTCGGAGGAAGAGCAGCAGGACGATGAGGTGACTGACCCCACCTGGTGTGCAACGCCTACACAGGACAGGTCTTCAGAGGGGGAGGCACGGGCAGCAGCAGGGCAGGTTGCAAGAGGCAGTGCGGTGGCCAGGGGTAGAGGCAGGGCCAGACCGAATAATCCACCAACTGTTTCTCAAAGCGCCCCCTCGCGCCATGCCACCCTGCAGAGGCCGAGGTGCTCTAAGGTCTGGCAGTTTTTCACAGAGACGCCTGACGACCGACGAACAGTGGTGTGCAACCTTTGTCGCGCCAAGATCAGCCGGGGAGCCACCACCAACAGCATCACCACCACCAGCATGCGCAGACATATGATGGCCAAGCACCCCACAAGGTGGGACGAAGGCCGTTCACCGCCTCCGGTTTGCACCGCTGCCTCTCCCCCTGTGCCCCAACCTGCCACTGAGATACAACCCCCCTCTCAGGACACAGGCACTACCGTCTCATGGCCTGCATCCACACCCTCACCTCCGCTGTCCACGGCCCCATCCACCAATGTCTCGCACCGCACAGTCCAGCCGTCGCTAGCGCAAGTGTTGGAGCGCAAGCGCAAGTACGCCGCCACGCACCCGCACGCTCAATCGTTAACCGTCCACATAGCCAAATTTATCAGCCTTGAGATGCTGCCGTATAGGGTTGTGGAAACGGAGGCTTTCAAAGCTATGATGGCGGCGGCGGCCCCGCGCTACTCAGTTCCCAGTCGCCACTACTTTTCCCGATGTGCCGTCCCAGCCCTGCACGACCACGTCTCCCGCAACATTGTACGCGCCCTCACCAATGTGGTTAGTGGCAAGGTCCACTTAACTACGGACACGTGGACAAGCACAGGCGGGCAGGGCCACTACATCTCCCTGACGGCACATTGGGTGAATTTAGTGGAGGCTGGGACAGAGTCAGAGCCTGGGACCGCTCACGTCCTACCCACCCCCAGGATTGCGGGCCACAGCTCGGTGGTGGTATGTTCGGCGGTGTATGCTTCCTCCACTAAAGCACCCTCCTCCTCCTCCTCCTCCTCAACCTCTGTCTCGCAATCTAGATATGTCAGCAGCAGCAGGACGTCGCCAGCAGTCGGTGTCGCGCAGCGTGGCAGCACAGCGGTGGGCAAGCGTCAGCAGGCCGTGCTGAAACTACTCAGCTTAGGAGATAGGAGGCACACGGCCCACGAACTGCTGCAGGGTCTAACAGAGCAGACCGACCGCTGGCTTGCGCCGCTGAGCCTCCAACCGGGCATGGTCGTGTGTGACAACGGCCGTAACCTGGTGGCGGCTCTGCAGCTCGGCAGCCTCACGCACGTGCCATGCCTGGCCCACGTCTTTAATTTGGTGGTTCAGCGCTTTCTGAAAAGCTACCCACGCTTGTCAGACCTGCTCGTAAAGGTGTGCCGGCTCTGCGCACATTTCCGCAAGTCCCACATGGACGCTGCCACCCTGCGCACCCTGCAACATCGCTTTAATCTGCCAGTGCACCGACTGCTGTGCGACGTGCCCACACGGTGGAACTCTACGCTCCACATGTTGGCCAGGCTCTATGAGCAGCGTAGAGCTATCGTGGAATACCAACTCCAACATGGGCGGCGCAGTGGGAGTCAGCCTCCTCAATTATTTTCAGAAGAGTGGGCCTGGTTGGCAGACATCTGCCAGGTCCTTGGAAACTTTGAGCAGTCTACCCAGGTGGTGAGCGGCGATGCTGCAATCATTAGCGTCACCATTCCTCTGCGTCATCTTGAGAAGTTCCCTGCAAACCATAAAGGCAGCCGCTTTGCGCTCGGAAACGGAGGCGGGGGAAGACAGTATGTCGCTGGATAGTCAGAGCACCCTCCTGTCTATATCTCAGCGCATTCAGGAGGAGGAGGAGGAGCATGAGGAGGATGAGGAGGAGGGGGAAGAGACAGCTTGGTCCACTGCTGACGGTGCCCCTGCTGCTTGCCTGTCATCCTTTCAGCGTGTATGGCCTGAGGAGGAGGAGGAGGAGGAGGAGGAGGAGGAGGATCCTGAAAGTGATCTTCCTAGTGAAGACAGCCATGTGTTGCGTACGGGTACCCTGGCACACATGGCTGACTTCATGTTAGGATGCCTTTCTCGTGACCCTCGCGTTGCACGCATTCTGGCCACTACAGATTACTGGGTGTACACACTGCTCGACCCACGCTATAAGGAGAACCTTCCCAGTCTCATTCCCGAAGAGGAAAGTGGTTCGAGAGTGTTGCTATACCACAGGACCCTGGCGGACAAGCTGATGGTAAAATTCCCATCCGACAGCGCTAGTGGCAGAAGGCACAGTTCCGAGGGCCAGGTAGCAGGGGAGGTGCGGAGATCGAGCAGCATGTACAGCCCAGGCAGTGCAACAGTCTTTAAGGGCCTGGACAGCTTTATGGCTCCCCACCAAGACTGTGTCACCGCTCCCCAGTCAAGGCTGAGTCGGCGGGAGCACTGTAAAAGGATGGTGAGGGAGTATGTAGCCGATCGCACGACCGTCCTCCGTGACGCCTCTGCCACCTACAACTACTGGCTGTCGAAGCTGGACACGTGGCCTGAACTAGCGCTGTATGCCCTGGAGGTGCTTGCTTGTCCTGCGGCTAGCGTCTTGTCGGAGAGGGTGTTTAGTGCGGCTGGGGGAATCATCACAGATAAGCGTACCCGCCTGTCAACCGACAGTGCCGACAGGCTAACACTCATCAAGATGAACAAAGCCTGGATTTCCCCAGACTTCTCTTCTCCACCAGCGGACAGCAGCGATACGTAAGCAATACGTAGGCTGCACCCGCGGATGGAAGCTACGTTCTCTCTCACCATCCAAAACGGGGACATTTCTGCTTCATCAATCTGTGTCTAATATTCCTCCTCCTCCTCCTGCTCCTCCTCCTGAAACCTCACGTAATCACACTGAACGGGCAATTTTTCTTAGGGCCACAAGGCTCACTCATCTAATTTTTCTAAACAATTTTTATATGTTTCAATGCTCTTAAAAGCGTTGAAACTTTAACTTGAACCAATTTTTCGTTAAACTGGGCTGCCTCCAGGCCTAGTTACCACTTAAGCCACATTAACCAAAGCGATTAATGGGTTTCACCTGCCATCTTGGTTGGGCATGGCCAATTTTTACTGAGGTACATTAGTACTGTTGGTACACCAATTTTTTGGGGCCCTCACCTACAGTGTAATCATAGCAATTTCTATGTTCTTCGCCTGCACTCATGGTACAGAAGTGTGTGTGGGGTTGGCCTACACTTTAGCTACATAAATGTAACTTGGGCCTTGGCTATACTGCAGCTACTGAAATGGAACTAAGACTGCGCTCCCACTATACTGCTGCTTCGGAATTGTTACTGGGGCCTGTCTTGAGTGCTACTATTACTGACATGGAACGAAGACTGCGCTCCCGCTATACTGCTGCTTCGGAATTGTTACTGGGACCTGTCTTGAGTGCTACTATTGCTGACATGGAACGAAGACTGCGCTCCTCCTATAATGCTGCTAGTGATATGTTAGTGGGGCCTGTCCTAATGCTACGGCTGAAATGTTACGAATTATGGGCTCTGCCTATACCGCTGCTAATGGTATGTCTCTGGGGTGTGGAAACAGAGGCTTCCCAAAGACATGATGGCGGCGAGGCCATTTCCCACCAACGCGGTTACTGTTAAGGTGCATATAACCACGGACACATGGAGAGGACACGTAGTGCCTCCAAAACATCCCCCGCCACGGCCCACTTAATCCTGGCCACATTCCGAAAACCAACAAAATAAAACCGCGCTACTAGGTCCGCAGTCACCACCACATTACCACCAACGCGATTACTGTTAAGGTGCATATAACCACGGACACGTGGAGAGGACACGTAGTGCCTCAAAAACATCCCCCTCCTCCTCCAACAGGGAAAACATTCTTGGCAAATGCCTTTGCATTGGTTCGTCTGGTGGCAGTCCAAGAATTTCACCTTTACCGACACTACAAGAGAGCCCCCCCCCACCATCCCCCCGCCACGGCCCACTTAATCCTGGCCACATTCCGAAAACCAACAAAATAAAACCGCGCTACTAGGTCCGCAGTCACCACCACATTACCACCAACGCGGTTACTGTTAAGGTACATATTACCAGTCTGACTGGGGCATGCAGAGACACCTTGACAGAATGAATAGTGTGTGGCACATAGGTTCCCCATTGCTATGCCCACGTGTGCAGCTCCTGATGGCGGTGGCACAGGATTATATTTCTCATTGCTTCTGTACAGCATTGTGGGCTATCGCCCCGCCCCTTTTAAAGACGGTCGCTGCCTAGCCGTGCCAACCCCTCTGCAGTGTGTGCCTGTGGTTCCTCCTCATGGCAGACGCACTTATAAATAGACATGAGGGTGGTTTGGCATGAGGGCAGCTGAAGGCTGCGTAGGGACAGTTTGGTGTGCGCTGTGGACACTGCGTCGTGCGGGGGGGGGGGGGGTTGGGCAGCATGTAACCCAGGAGAAGTGGCAGCGGAGTGTCATCCAGGCAGTGATTGTGCTTTGTTGTAGCTAGTGTGGTGCTTAGCAAAGGTATGCCATGCTAATGAGGGCTTTTCAGAAGTAAAAGTTTTTGGGAGGGGGGGGCCTCACTCTTGCCGCTATTGTGGCTTAATAGTGGGACCTGTGAACTTGAGATGCAGCCCAACACGTAGCCCCTCGCCTGCCCTATCCGTTGCTGTGTCGTTCCCATCACTTTCTTGAATTGCCCAGATTTTCACACATGAAAACCTTAGCGAGCATCGGCGAAATACAAAAATGCTCGGGTCGCCCATTGACTTCAATGGGGTTCGTTATTCGAAACGAACCCTCGAGCATCGCGAAACGTTCGTCCCGAGTAACGAGCACCCGAGCATTTTGGTGCTCGCTCATCTCTAATTGCTATACATCTGCATGCACAGGCTGCCTGAGAATCAAAGTTATCTAACACTTCAGAGAACCGCAATTCAGCACTGTAAGGGTGGTTTCACACGGAGCAATATATTGTTTGCCCGAGCGACCGACTCGTTGGCTACCAAATGATGGCTGTTTACACGTGTAGATAATCGCTTAAATTGCATATCATTCTGCTTGTTCATTTTCTCGTTTGGTAGTGTTTAGACTGAATGATTAATTGCTCAGGTGGGCATCGATATGTGCAAACAAAGACAAAAGTATGTGCATAGAAGTATGTGATTGGCTATTGGAAGAAAAGAAGCCAATTTTAACATGCCCGCAGAGTGCTATAATACTGGTTGTTAAACCATCGGATGATGGTGGAAATACGTCATGATGTATGCCATAAGAGTGGCATAAAAGCCTCGAGGAATCATTCACTATTCTGATCACCAAGGGCCATACCGAAGGGACATGTCAAAGTATCCTGCTGAGTAGCAAGCAAAATGTCTTGCAGGCGCCAGTGCCATGTGGCTCTCCATTCGCCATTATGAACACCTTGATAGAGCCACGTGGCGCTGCTACCTGCAGGACATTTTACTCGCTATTTTGAGGGGTTCTACAACATTTGTTCCTCGCAAAGGGGAGATAAGGTAATGGTATGCAGGACGCTCCTGGAGGCTACATGGAGATCCAGTAACAGAACATATAAGTGAGCAAACTCACCTCTGTAGTTAGAAGTGTTCACTCCTATGAATATACCCTCGAAGAAGTGGGAAGACTTGCAGAAGATTGAATGAAGTAATCCTCAAAGTAGTGAAAAGAAGCGATAGCGTGACAGGGCACTTTACAGGTGAGCGTAATGGCGAACGATCCCTCAAGGCTTTTGTGTAGCTCCTGTGGCATATGCCATGACGTACTTCCAATTATTCGATAATTTAACAACCGATAGTAGAGCAATTTGTGAGCATGGGAAAAACCAGCTTTTGTTCTGCTGGCAGGCTATCGCAGATCAATCGCCCCTCCCCTAGAGTCAATGAACGAGTGGATGATGGCTGTTAAAACAGAATGAAAGTCAAACAATGAATGATAATTCTTCATCGAATGCTAAGCAAAAGATTCGTCATTCATTGTTCGCCACATTTACACTGAACAATTATCATTCATTTTGGCTCGTTTCAATGACTTTTGAAATGATAACCGTTCCCTGGCCTTAAATTGCGAAGACTATATCTTCCTGAGCTAATCTTTGGAGAAACCAGCCCAGCTCGGCTTCACACTGTAATAGGGAATCCTGGGGAGACCTGTTGAATGTTTGAGTACGATCCTGTATCTTTTGTCTTGGGAGGCCTGCATAACCATTTAGTACATGTGTGACATATCAGGAGAGACCTGAATGAGCCTGGATTTGAGTTTTTAGTTGTCCTTTCTAAGGGGACTGTGTCCCAAATAGCAACTGTTACTAAATGACACCCATATTATGTACTCACACCCAACAAGAGCAGTAGGGGGAACACGGCATAGACAGTGACCTGGGACCTAGTAATGGGAATGGGGGTCGAGCAGGGGATGGGGTTAGGACAGTTAGAACTGACAGAACATCTAACAAGACCATAAGTAGCATGATGAATATAAATAATAACACCATTCTGTATAAATTTCATGGCAACGAATGCAAGAAGTCTGATCAGTAAAGTGGGTGAGCTTGAAGCGAGAATGTCTGAAGAAAATTACGATATAGTAGGAATAACGGAAACATGGCTTGATAATAAGTGTGATTAGGCGGTGAATTTACAGGGTTATAATCTCTTCAGAAGAGATTGTGGGAACCAGAAAGGGGGAGGGGTATGTCTGTATGTTAAATCCTACTTAATGCCGAAGCTACGAGAAGATATAGGTGTAGGAGATGAACACATGGAATCTATGGGTAGAAATACAGGGAGGGAAAAATAACAAAATCCTGATAGGGGTTTTCTATAGGCCACTAAAAATAACAGAATAAACTGAAAACTTATTACTAAGACAAATAGAAAAGATGTCAAACTGCAATGAAGTAATTATTGTGGGAGACTTTAATTATCCGGATATAATATAGGAAGACGAAAACTGCGAATCTCACAATGGCAATAAGTTCTTGAGAATAATTAAAGATAACTACCTTACCCAGCTTGTGTGGGAGCCAACTAGAGGGAGGGCCACTCTGGACATATTATTAACAAACTGGACAAAATCATGAGGGTGCAAGTTGAGGGATACTCCAGCTGTCATTCAATAGGAAGTCTTATCAGGGAGCGACAAAAAATTAAACTAGAAACATACATGGAAAAAAAACTAATTATGTTAGAAAAAGATCAAAACTGCCAAGGAGGAGGCAGAGAAACTGATTGCCAAAAACAGCAGAAATAACCCTAAACTATTTTTCAATTATATAAACGGTAAAAAGATTTGCACTGAAAGCACTAGCCCACTAACAAATAACACATGATAAATCATAGAAAATGATGAGGGGAAGGCGAATCTATTAAATAGTTTTTTCTGAAGTGTATTCATATGAGAAAATAAAATGTCACACAAGATCAGGGGGATAAAACAAACCCCCTGCTAAAAATCACCTGCCTAATGCAGGAGGAAGTGCAAGATTAAAATCGACAAATCATCAGGCACAGATGAAATACACCCAAGGGTTCAAAGGGCACTAAGTGACGTGATAGACAGACTGCAATTTCTTATATTTAGGGACTCTATTGAGATCAGAGTTGTACCAGTGAACTTGCATATTGCCACAGTGGTTCTAATATACAAAAAGGGCAATTATAGGCCGGTAAGTCTCACTTCAATAATTGGATAAAAATATTCAAGGGGTTTATGAGAGATGCCATCCTGAAATACCTCAAATAAAACAACGGTATAACTCCTCATCAGCATGAGTTCATGAGGGGTCAATCATGTCAGACCAACTTGATCAGCTTCCACAACGAAGTAAGTTCTAGGCTGGACCTGGGTGAGTCTATTGATCTTGTATATCTGGATTTTTCGAAAGCATTTGACTCTGTGCCATATAATAGGTTGATATATAAAAAGAGACACTTCGGTCTGGGTGAAAACAAATATAGCTGGGTAAAGAACTGGCTCAGGGATAGAAAGCAGAGGGTGGTAATAAATGGTTCGCACTATGATTGGACCACAGTTGCTAGCGGGGTGCCACAGGGTTCAGTACTAGGCCCCATTCTGTTCAATATATTTTTCAATGACCTGATAGAGGGGCTGCACAGTAAAATATCAATATTTGCAGATGATACAAAATGATACAAGACAATTAAAGGGGTTGTCTCGCGGCAGCAAGTGGGTCTATACACTTCTGTATGGCCATATTAATGCACTTTGTAATATACATCGTGCATTAAATATGAGCCATACAGAAGTTATTCAGTTACCTGCTCCGTTGCTAGCGTCCCCGTTGCCATGGTTCCGTCTAACTTCGGTGTCTTCTTGCTTTTTTAGACGCGCTTGCGCAGATGCATCTTCTCCCTTCGGCTGGTCTTGGAAGCATCGGCGTTTTGGTTCCGCCCCCTTGTACGCATCATCGCGTAGCTCCGCCCCATGACGTGTGCCGGTTCCAGCCTCCTGATTGGCTGGAATCGGCATGTGACGGGGGCGGAGCTACGCGATGACGCGTACAAGGGGGCGGAGCCAAAACGCCGATGCTTCCAAGACCAGCCGAAGGGAGAAGATGCATCTGCGCAAGCGCGTCTAAAAAAGCAAGAAGACACCGAAGTTAGACGGAACCATGGCAACGGGGACGCTAGCAACGGAGCAGGTAAGTGAATTACTTCTGTATGGCTCATATTTAATGCACGATGTACATTACAAAGTGCATTAATATGGCCATACAGAAGTGTATAGACCCACTTGCTTTCGCGAGACAACCCCTTTAGTACAACGGAGGACGATGTATGGCTGCAAATGGACCTAGATAAGCTGTGAGCTTGAGTAGAAAAATGGCAAATCAAGTTCAATTTTAGGGAAAAGTGATATGGAAAAAGACCTGGGGGTACTAGTGGATTGTAAATTAAACTGGAGTAACCAATGCCAGTCAGCTGCTGCAAAAGCTAATAAAGTCTTGGGGTGCATTAAAAGAGGTATAGGGGCGAAGGACGAGAACATTATTCTTCCACTATATAAGGCACTTGTCAGGCCTCACATGGAATACTGCGCACAGTTCTGGACACCGGTGCTCAGGAAAGATGTTGCAGTGCTGGAGGGGGTTCAAAGAAGGCCAACTATATTAATAAATGGAATGAGAGGACTGGAATACCCAGAGAGGTATCAAAATTTGGGATTATTTACCCTGGAAAAAAATTTGGTTAAGAGGTGACCAAATAACTATGTATAAATACATGAGGGGACAATACAAGGATCTCTCCCATGATCTGTTTATACACAGGACTGCAATGGTAACAAGAGGGCATCCTCTACGGTTAGAGGAAAGCAGGTTTCATCGCCAACACAGAAGGGGGTTCTTTACCGTAAGAGCAGTGAGACTGTGGAACTCTCTGCCTGAGGATGTGATGATGGCAAAATCCATAGATGAGTTTAAGAGAGGACTAGATGCCTTTCTAGAGCGCTATGATATTACAAGATATAGGCCTTAAATAACCAGTGGGGTTGTTGATCCAGGTCTTGGAGTCAGATAGGAACTTTCAAACATGGATTCCAGGGATTATTCTGACTGTCATTATGGAGTCAGGAGATCATTTTTTCTCCCAAAATGGACTAAATTGGCTTCCGCCTCATTGTTTTGGGGTTTTTTTGCCTTCCTCTGGATCAACAAGGGGGGTGCAAATAGGCTGCACTAGATGGACACTGTCTGCCTTCAGTTTAACATACTATGTTACTATGTATTGCCTGCCAAGTTGAAAAGTTATCCAGCTCTTTGTTAAAGTTTTGGCATACACTAGTGTTTTGAATTCATATGGCGATCCCAATACCTGGAAAACTGTTATTGGGTGTATTATTTCAGGGTGCCCTGGACTTCAGTGTCTATGGAAGGCCTGTGCTTACAGAATCCCAATTTAACCCCAGCCTGATATCAGTAAGTGGAGCCATGAACAAGAGTCTGCTCCACCTGTGCTTATTCTTGAACCAGCAACCCCATGTAAGACAGCTGGCAGGGGCATTGAAACACATTGCTGTGTGTTTAAAGACTCCTGTCCTATATACTATAGCCAACAGTGTTACACATACAATAGTATAAGACAGACAGATTAGGACAGCTCAAAAACGCAACTGAATATGTGCCAAAGCCGTCCTCTTCTACTCTGTAGCTATAGAGAGACGTGGCCAGGTAGATGGCTACAGTGCATGATGAAACAAAGCTTGCCCCCCAAGCATGGCTGCCGTTGCAGGACCATAGTGGTGGCAGTGTCCCATGATAATCACAAATAGACAACCTAAATGACAATGGCGAAATATACATAAATTAGTGTGGAAAAAAACATTCAAAGGTGTTTGCAGATTTTACTAACTGTCCAAAGGGGATTATATGGAATAAGATTACTGAGATGGGAATACCCAATGTAATATCACCTACTCTAACAGCAACATCTAGATAAAGATATCTTAATGTTATCTCCTCCATTGTCTTTAAGATCTGCACTTGCTGAACAACTGGACATTCAAGTAACTGAGAAATGGTTTCTATAGGTGTCCATTAAGGTCATCTACTGTGTTTGTTTCATCGAGGTGTCTTAATTTCACACTATCCATTGGCTTCGAGATCGAAACATGATGAAGATCTCAACAGTCAAGAAACTTGGAAACTGTTCCTGAACTTTGACACCATCACCTGCTCCATTTGCTGCATAGAGGCATCTTCATATTTCACCCTCCATTTGCTTCAAGCTCTAGACATGATCAGAATCTCAAAAGCTCAAAATTGTTGTTGAATTCCTGTTCTAAGATCATTCGCCCCATTTATGTCTTCCATTGGCTTCAAGCTTTGGAGAGTATGCAAGTCTCAACACTCAAGAGTTTATAAACTGTTTTTAGGTCATTTGCTAAGAACCTGAGTCCAATTATCCACCCCTGCTATAAACCCAACCTGCTATAGAAATGGAAAGTGTCTCCTCTAATACCCACATGTATTTCACTGTGCATCAACTACAGCTGTAAATTATAGATGTTTCCTTTATTTCAAGCTGACACAACATTGTTTGTGTTTGTTTCCGTGCAGTTAGGAATCATTTGATTCTGTATAAGTCTTTAATATCTCACTCTTTCCCTCCTTTAAGCCCTTATCTTCTGTTCAAACACATATCCGTGAAATTCTCGGCTGCAGGAAGCTATCAGGCATACATTTTCATCAAACAAAGCCCACGCTGAGTGGAGGAGATTGTGTTCGAATGAAACCAGCTAAGCACAAGGCATCTTGGACGCGATACAGAATTAGACGTTCTCATATGGAGACAACAGCTTTAATGAAATTCCTCGCTAAAGGAAATGATCAGATTAAGAAATGTGTTATTTAAAGCCAAACACTAATAAGTTCTCGAAATGAAGGGAGAGAACAGATGTGTTAATTAAACAGATAAAAAAAATAAAGATGTTTCTGAAATATACATTGTGAATAGAAGTCAGTCAAAACCTGGAGACTAGAGGTCACATCACACATTCTACTTAATTAATTTCAGTGTTTTTTAAATAATTTTTGAGTTCACAAAAAGGATGGTTACATTTTAAGTCCTTGAAGGAACTGCTAGATGCTGCGTCTAGTAAATTGAACTCAATGTATCCTGTAAGGCAGTGGTCTCCAACTTGTAGCTCTTCAACTACCACTTGGACCATCCCATGGGCAGTCACTTGGTCCATCACATTGATAGTCACTTGGAACATCCCATGGCAGGATTCTCTCATGGACAGTCACTTGGACCCTGACATTGACAATCACCTGGGCTGTCCCAGGAAAAGGCGCATGGATTATCCGATAGATAAGCATTTAGACCATTATATGGAAAGTCACTTGGACCATCGCATGAAAAGTAATGTGGAATGTCTCATGGAAAAATGGCTCAAGGCGCAATGACTCCAAAAAATGGTGGTGATGGTAAGATATAATGCTTTTATTATATAAGGAGTAAAACCAGCAGAACAAACGCGTTTCAAGGAAAAACCTCTTTTTTAGTCATTGCTGGGACAAGTCATGCTGGATGGCTATGGTAAGTATTTAGGTTGCCATGCCAGCACGGCCAATAGGAAAACTATAGGGAGAGGGCCAGGCTGCAGATGTGGCTCCTGGCGTCTGTTCTGCTGGTTTTACTCCTTATATAATAAAATCGTTATATCTTACCATCATCACTATTTTTTGGAGTCGTTGCACCTTGAGCCATTTCTCTCTCTCTCTCTCTCTCTCTCTCACTATGTACTTCTTGACCTGTCTTGTACAGGTACATGACTGGCCGGTAGCACCTCCCACATACAATTACACCACTATTCATCAACAAACTTTATACATCCACCCATGGAGTAGCTCTGCCACTTTCCTTTCACCACTGTCTCATGGAAAGTCACTTGGACCATCACATTGACAGTCACTTAGGCCACTACATGGAAAGTCACTTGGACCATCCTGTGGACAAGCACTTTAGCAGAATTGATCATATTCTAAATTAAATAATGTGCTATACAAATAAATAGCCTACCAAATCACTTATTTTACCAGGGCAGCCACCTACATCAATAAGTGGTAGATCAAAGCCTTTGCAAGGGATGTCCCACCTTACGAACTTGATTAAAAAAAAACATGTAAATCATACCACTTATCCATATATGTGTAGTTTGCCAAAAAGGTGGCTCAAGTTCTAGCAACATCCTATCCCGCAACCCATTGGAGTTCCTCTAGTTAGCAGAGCAGATAGATTGGGTGTTGGAGTTCTGAACAAAAACAAAGCAGTTCCAACACCTATGTCTTACTAACAGAAGTATCTGGAAAGAGCTTAAGTTAACTGCAAGGAAGTGGAGGCTCCTAAGCTGGTGGTGGCCCATAGGCTGTTGCTCTTTTTTGCCTTCAGATGCTCTTCGTTGTCTTCAAGCCCTAGATGGGGCAGAATACACAAGAAAACTCCTAATTAGCCATCTACTAGAAATGAGCGAACACCAAAATGTTCGGGTGTTCGTTATTCGAAACGAACTTCCCGTGATGTTCGAGGGTTCGTTTCGAATAACGAACCCCATTGAAGTCAATGGGCGACCAGAGCATTTTTGTATTTCGCCGATGCTCGCTAAGGTTTTCATGTGTGAAAATCTGGGCAATTCAAGAAAGTGATGGGAATGACACAGAAACGGATAGGGCAGGTGAGGGGCTACATGTTGGGCTGCATCTCAAGTTCACAGGTCCCACTATTAAGCCACAATACCGGCAAGAGTGCCCCCCCCCCCCCTCCCAACAACTTTTACTTCTGAAAAGCCCTCATTAGCATGGCATACCTTTGCTAAGCACCACACTAGCTACAACAAAGCACAATCACTGCCTGGATGATACTCCGCTGCCACTTCTCCTGGGTTACATGCTGACCAACCGCCCCCCCTCCCCCCCACAGCGCACACCAAAGTGTCCCTGCGCAGCCTTCAGCTGCCCTCATGCCACACCACCCTCATGTCTATTTAGAAGTGCGTCTGCCATGAGGAGGAACCGCAGGCACACACTGCAGAGGGTTGGCACGGCTAGGCAGCGACCCTCTTTAAAAGGGGCGGGGCGATAGCCCACAATGCTGTACAGAAGCAATGAGAAATATAATCCTGTGCCACCGCCATCAGGAGCTGCACACGTGAGCATAGCAATGGGGAACCTATGTGCCACACACTATTCATTCTGTCAAGGTGTCTGCATGCCCCAGTCAGACTGGTAATATGTACCTTAACAGTAACCGCGTTGGTGGTAATGTGGTGGTGACTGCGGACCTAGTAGCACGGTTGTATTTTGTTGGTTTTCGGAATGCGGCCAGGATTAAGTGGGCCGTGGCGGGGGGATGGTGTGGGGGCTCTCTTGTTGTGTCGGTAAAGGTGAAATTCTTGGACTGCCACCAGACGAACGAATGCAAAGGCATTTGCCAAGAATGTTTTCATTGTTGGAGGAGGAGGGGGATGTTTTTGAGGCACTACGTGTCCTCTCCACGTGTCCGTGGTTATATGCACCTTAACAGTAACCGTGTTGGTGGTAATGTGGTGGTGACTGCGGACCTAGTAGCACGGTTGTATTTTGTTGGTTTTCGGAATGCGGCCAGGATTAAGTGGGCCGTGGCGGGGGGATGGTGTGGGGGCTCTCTTGTTGTGTCGGTAAAGGTGAAATTCTTGGACTGCCACCAGACGAACCAATGCAAAGGCATTTGCCAAGAATGTTTTCTCTGTTGGAGGAGGACGGGGATGTTTTTGAGGCACTACGTGTCCTCTCCACGTGTCCGTGGTTATATGCACCTTAACAGTAACCGCGTTGGTGGGAAATGGCCTCGCCGCCATCATGTCTTTGGGAAGCCTCTGTTTCCACACCCCAGAGACATACCATTAGCAGCGGTATAGGCAGAGCCCATAATTCGTAACATTTCAGCCGTAGCATTAGGACAGGCCCCACTAACATATCAGTAGCAGCATTATAGGAGGAGCGCAGTCTTCGTTCCATGTCAGCAATAGTAGCACTCAAGACAGCCCCCAGTAACAATTCCGAAGCAGCAGTATAGCGGGAGCGCAGTCTTCGTTCCATGTCAGCAATAGTAGCACTCAAGACAGGCCCCAGTAACAATTCCGAAGCAGCAGTATAGCGGGAGCGCAGTCTTCGTTCCATGTCAGCAATAGTAGCACTCAAGACAGGCCCCAGTAACAATTCTGAAGCAGCAGTATAGTGGGAGCGCAGTCTTAGTTCCATTTCAGTAGCCTTAGTATAGCCAAGGCCCAAGTTACATTTATGTAGCTAAAGTGTAGGCCAACCCCACACACCTTTCTGTACCATGAGTGCAGGCGAAGAACATACAAATTGCTATGATTACACTGTAGGTGAGGGCCCCAAAAAATTGGTGTACCAACAGTACTAATGTACCTCAGTAAAAATTGGCCATGCCCAACCAAGATGGCAGGTGAATCGCTTTGGTTAATGTGGCTTAAGTGGTAACTAGGCCTGGAGGCAGCCCAGTGTAACGAGAAATTGGTTCAAGTTAAAGTTCAACGCTTTTAAGCGCATTGAAACTTATAAAAATTGTTCAGAAAAATTATTTGAGTGAGCCTTGTGGCCCTAAGAAAAATTGCCCGTTCAGCGTGATTACGTGAGGTTTCAGGAGGAGGAGCAGGAGGAGGAGGAGGAATATTAGACACAGATTGATGAAGCAGAAATGTCCCCGTTTTGGATGGTGAGAGAGAACGTAGCTTCCATCCGCGGGTGCAGCCTACGTATTGCTTACGTATCGCTGCTGTCCGCTGGTGGAGAACAGAAGTCTGGGGAAATCCAGCCTTTGTTCATCTTGATGAGTGTTAGCCTGTCGGCACTGTCGGTTGACAAGCGGCTACGCTTATCTGTGATGATTCCCCCAGCCGCACTAAACACCCTCTCCGACAAGACGCTAGCCGCAGGACAAGCAAGCACCTCCAGGGCAAACAGCGCTAGTTCAGGCCACGTGTCCAGCTTCGACACCCAGTAGTTGTAGGGGGCAGAGGCGTCACCGAGGATGGTCGTGCGATCGGCTTCGTACTCCCTCACCATCCTTTTACAGTGCTCCCGCCGACTCAGCCTTGACTGGGGAGCGGTGACACAGTCTTGGTGGGGAGCCATAAAGCTGGCCAGGCCCTTAAAGACTGTTGCACTGCCTGGGATGTACATGCTGCTCGATCTCCGCACCTCCCCTGCTACCTTGCCCTCGGTACTGCGCCTTCTGCCACTAGCGCTGTCGGCTGGGAATTTTACCATCAGCTTGTCCGCAAGGGTCCTGTGGTATAGCAACACTCTCGAACCCCTTTCCTCTTCGGGAATGAGAGTGGGCAGGTTCTCCTTATAGCGTGGGTCGAGCAGTGTGTACACCCAGTAATCCGTCGTGGCCAGAATGCGTGCAACGCGAGGGTCACGAGAAAGGCATCCTAACATAAAGTCAGCCATGTGTGCCAGGGTACCTGTACGCAACACATGGCTGTCTTCACTAGGAAGATCACTGCCAGGATCCTCCTCCTCCTCCTCCTCCTCCTCCTCCTCCTCCTCCTCAGGCCATATACGCTGAAAGGATGACAGGCAATCAGCCGGTGTACCGTCAGCAGCGGGCCAAGCTGTCTCTTCCCCCTCCTCCTCATCCTCCTCATGCTCCTCCTCCTCCTCCTGTACGCGCTGAGAAATAGACAGGAGGGTGCCCTGACTATCCAGCGGCATACTGTCTTCCACCGCCCCCGTTTCCGAGCGCAAAGCAGCTGCCTTTATGGTTTGCAGGGAACTTCTCAAGATGCATAGCAGAGGAATGGTGACGCTAATGATTGTAGCATCGCCGCTCACCACCTGGGTAGACTCCTCAAAATTACCAAGGACATGGCAGATGTCTGCCAACCAGGCCCACTCTTCTGAAAGGAATTGAGGAGGCTGACTCCCACTGCGCCG
Source organism: Eleutherodactylus coqui (assembly GCF_035609145.1). Taxonomy (NCBI): domain Eukaryota; kingdom Metazoa; phylum Chordata; class Amphibia; order Anura; family Eleutherodactylidae; genus Eleutherodactylus; species Eleutherodactylus coqui. The sequence goes on from NC_089843.1 coordinate 37,045,759, forward strand.
CCCATGTTGGAGTTGGTATTCGACTATAGCTCTACGCTGTTCATAGAGCCTGGCCAACATGTGGAGCGTAGAGTTCCACCGTGTGGGCACGTCGCACAGCAGTCGGTGCACTGGCAGCTTAAAGTGATGTTGCAGGGTGCGCAGGGTGGCAGCGTCCGTGTGGGACTTGCGAAAATGTGCGCAGAGCCGGCGCGCCTTTACGAGCAGGTCTGACAAGCGTGGGTAGCTTTTCAGAAAGCGCTGAACCACCAAATTAAAGATGTGGGCCAGGCATGGCACGTGTGTGAGGCTGCCGAGCTGCAGAGCCGCCACCAGGTTACGGCCGTTGTCACACACGACCATGCCCGGTTGGAGGCTCAGCGGCGCAAGCCAGCGGTCGGTCTGCTGTGTCAGACCCTGCAGCAGTTCGTGGGCCGTGTGCCTCTTATCGCCTAAGCTGAGTAGTTTCAGCACGGCCTGCTGACGCTTGCCCACCGCTGTGCTGCCACACCGCGCGACACCGACTGCTGGCGACATGCTGCTGCTAACACATCTTGATTGCGAGACAGAGGAGGAGGAGGAGGGTGCTTTAGTGGCGGAAGCATACACCTCCGCAGATACCACCACCGAGCTGGGGCCCGCAATTCTGGGGGTGGGTAGGACGTGAGCGGTCCCAGGCTCTGACTCTGTCCCAGCCTCCACTAAATTCACCCAATGTGCCGTCAGGGAGATGTAGTGGCCCTGCCCGCCTGTGCTTGTCCACGTGTCCGTTGTTAAGTGGACCGTGGCAGTAACCGCGTTGGTGAGGGCGCGTACAATGTTGCGGGAGACGTGGTCGTGCAGGGCTGGGACGGCACATCGGGAAAAGTAGTGGCGACTGGGAACTGAGTAGCGCGGGGCCGCCGCCTCCATGATACTTTTGAAGGACTCCGTTTCCACAACCCTATACGACAGCATCTCAAGGCTGATGAATTTTGCTATGCGGACGGTTAACGTTTGAGCGTGCGGGTGCGTGGCGGCGTACTTGCGCTTGCGCTCCAACAGTTGCGCAAGCGACGGCTGGACGGTGCGCTGAACTACACTGCTGGATGGGGCCGAGGACAGCGGAGATGAGGGTGTGGGTGCAGGCCATGAGGCGGTAGTGCCTGTGTCCTGAGAGGGGGGTTGCATCTCAGTGGCAGGTTGGGGCACAGGGGGAGAGGCAGGGGTGCAAACCGGAGGCGCTGAAGGCCTTCGTCCCACCTTGTGGGGTGCTTGGCCATCATATGTCTGCGCATGGTGGTGGTGGTGAGGCTGTTGGTGTTGGCTCCCCGGCTGAGCTTTGCGCGACAAAGGTTGCACACCACTGTTCGTCGGTCGTCAGGCGTCTCTGTGAAAAACTGCCAGACCTTAGAGCACCTCGGCCTCTGCAGGGTGGCATGGCGCGAGGGGGTGCTTTGGGAAACAGTTGGTGGATTATTCGGTCTGGCCCTGCCTCTACCCCTGGCCACCGCACTGCCTCTTGCAACCTGCCCTGCTGATGCCCTTGACTCCCCCTCTGAAGACCTGTCCTCCTGAGTAAGCGTTGCACACCAGGTGGGGTCAGTCACCTCATCGTCCTGCTGCTCTTCCTCCGAATCCTCTGTGCGCTGCTCCCTTGGACTTACTGCCCTTACTACTACCTCACTGCAAGACAACTGTGTCTGATCGTCATCGTCCTCCTCACCCACAGAAAGTTGTTGAGACAGTTGGCGGAAGTCCCCAGCCTCTTCCCCCGGACCCCGGGAACTTTCGAATGGTTGGGCATCAGTGACGATAAACTCCTCTGGTGGGAGAGGAACCGCTGCTGCCCAATCTAAGCAGGGGCCCGAGAACAGTTCCTGGGAGTGTTCCCGCTCCTGAGCAGGTGTCATTGTAGTGGAGTGAGGAGGCTGGGAGGAAGGAGGAGCAGCAGACAGAGGATTCGGATTTGCAGCAGTGGACGGCGCAGAACTGCGGGTTGACGATAGGTTGCTCGAAGCACTTTCTGCCATCCAGGACAGGACCTGCTCACACTGCTCATTTTCTAATAAACGTCTCCCGCGTGGACCCATTAATTGGGCAATGAATGTGGGGACGCCAGAAACGTGCCTCTCTCCTAATCGCGCAGCAGTCGGCTGCGACACACCTGGATCAGGAGCTCGGCCTGTGCCCACACCCTGACTTGGCCCTCCGCGTCCTCGGCCGCGTCCACGTCCTCTAGGCCTACCGCTACCCCTCAGCATGCTGTATTACCAGTGATTTGATTTCACAGGCAGGAAATAAATTGGCGCAAGACTGCAGGCCAAATAGAATTTTTTCCCTTTTTTGAAAACGAAAGGCCCCACTGCCTCTATTGAATGAATAATCTAAGTTTAATAACTGTGCTGTGGCCCTGCTAATGTGTCACAGAACGTGAGGGTAACAGAGTTATTATAACTCTGGCAGAGCAGGTATTTTTTTCCCAATTAAGGAAAGCAAATGGCGAAGCCAGCAGTAAAGCGTAGCTGGGTGCGTCTGATTTTTAAAGGTTGCACACGCAGCCGACACGTGTCCACCGCCCTTAGGACGGACAGAGGCAGGTCAAATAGAATTTTTTTCACTTGTTTTACAAGCAAAAGGCCGCACTGCGTATATTCAATGAATAATAAATGTGTTGTGGCCCTGCCTACACAATTCTTTCCCTGCAGTATCAATGGAGGGTGCAATGCTCTGCAGAGGCGATTTTGAGAAGAAAAAAAATATGCAGCACAGCTAACAGCAGCCAGCACAGTACTGCACACGGTTAAATATGGCCCTAGAAAGGACCGTTGAGGTTCTTGAAGGCTACACTCACTCCTAACACTCTCCCTGCCTATCCAACACTTCTGTCCCTAATGCCGGGTGCAACGCTCTGCAGAGCCGATTTTGAGAAGAAAAAAAATTGCCACTGCTAACAGCAGCCAACACACAGCTATCAGTGGCCCTAATAAGGACCTTTGGGGGTCTTGAAGCCTACACTAACTACCAATTCTTTCCCTACAGCAGCTCCGGTACAAACAGCACTGTCCCTCATCTAACTCACAAGGCATCTGAGGCGAGCCGCGGGAGGGGCCGACTTTTATATTAGGCGGACACCTGATCTCCCCAGCCACTCACAGCAGGGGGGTGGTATAGGGCTGGAACAACACAGGAGGAAGTTGTAATGCCTTCCCTGTCTTTCAATTGGCCAGAAAAGCGCGCTAACGTCTCAGGGAAGGAAGTGAAAGTAACCCGAACACCGCATGGTGTTCGTTACGAATAACGAACATCCCGAACACCCTAATATCCGCACGGATATCAAGTTCGGACGAACACGTTCGCTCATCTCTACCATCTACCAATTAATCCTCAAAAATTAAATAAAAATACTTTCTGAATGCATACCCACAGTTGGGCCAACTCCTCCATCAGGTCTGGCATATCTAACAATAGTCAAAATTAAACCGGACTTGCTTAGACATCTTAAAGACCTTCCACAATTAATGGCTATGAATAACCACTGAGTGATGAAATGTCTTCAAGATTTCTGCATATGTTTTGTTGAATTTAACTCAAAGGTATTGTCCCAGATTGAAAAAAAAACATGGTGGCTTTCTTTCAAAAATAGCACCATACCTGTTCAATGGTTGTGCGTGGTATTACAGCTCCGTTCCATCGACAAGAATGTGAGGGAGTTGCAATATCACATGAAACCTATGGACAAGTGTGACACTGTTTTTAGAAACAGCTGTGTTTCTAAAAACCTGGACAACCCCTTTATGGGGCTGCAAATCCATTCCATATTGTTACTTATACGACTCCTTGTAAGAAAAGATTTCAATTTTTTTTCTATTTCTTACTACAACATACCTTGGCAGAAAGCCTATTAAAATGTACTTCAAACTCGAGAAAGTCATAATGCCTTATTGATTCTGATGTTATGTCACTCAGTATTTAATGCTTCCTATAGACTAGGTAAAAACACATTATGGCCTTGCCTTTGATCCGAGACTTGTACTACTGTACAATACCAATTCAACTTCTCCATATGTTCCCAAAAATAATAAAACTTAGTTTGATTTCTGGTGCTCAAGACTCCAGTCATTTTGTTACGGGAATTGCATTCTGTCATGGAGATGCCAAGCTCATCCTAGTGTTAAGACATTTATAGATGAAAATACAGCTTGGGTAATGAGTTTGTACCGTGCACAACTCCATTAAGCTGCTGTCTGATCTTCTTCATTTTTTATGCTTTAAAGAAAAAAAAAAATTCTCATTGCACAAAAGCTGAAGAACGATGATCAGGAATGCGGAGGTGTTTGATAAACAGACATATTTAATGTGCACCTGTAATGGGGTTTTGAAAAATGTAATATTATTGGTACAACCTATGTGAAAATCTTAGAGGGAGTAACACTCATAACTAAGAATAAGAAAATTGCTAAATGTTGTCCCCTCCCTCTACATTGGGAACTTTTTGCTATTAGGTTTAGTTTAAAAGAATACCTTCAGACAAACTTTTCAACCAATCAGCCCTAAGAGCCTCATGTGGTGCAGAGTGTTAAGGCAGCTCTTGCTCACGACCTGAAGGTTTCAAGTTCAATTCCATGCATGGTTCAGGTAGCAAGATGAAGATTGACTCAGCCTTCCATCTTTCTGAGGTCGGTAAAATGAGTATTTCCTGGGAGGTAATAAAGAAATTACCTGAAAGTGCTGTGGAATAAGTTGGTGCTATACAAATAACAAGTTTTATTTAATTAGTGCCCAATATGCTGGTTACCAGAGGCATACCGAATTTTTTGAACTAAAAGACACTTTTTAAAAAGAAAAAAATCTTGCTAGAAAGGGTGCATCTTTCGGTCCAATTCCAGGAGGGTCCGGCAGTGCCAGACCCCTCTGACTGCTTCCATAATGATCAGGTACAGGGCCTTCCTCACCAGGAAGTGCTTTCTCTTCATTCTGTAGTTCTGGTCTGACTGGCACTGATTATCAGAGACTCTTACCCCTGAAATGTCCCACCAGAGTCTCTGATAATCAGCAGCGGACAGACAGTAAATTATTTTCTGGTGGGGTTGCTGCCTAACTGAAGGTACATGGGGCACTATTACCACTTGGGGCTAATATTACTACTGGGGTCACTATTAGTACTAGACGCCACTATTATTAGAGCAACTGGGCCCACAACTACTCTTAGTGGCACTGAGAAGGGCACAATTTATAGTGGTCACTGACAAGGGACAAGATTACTATAGAGCCACTGAGAAGGGGCATGATTACTACAGGGCCACTGCTAATGGACATGATTACTACTGGGGTCACCGAGAGGAGGCACAATAACTATGATTTCTATTGGGGTCATTGCAGCTATCCAAGTCCACTTCAAACTAAACCCTCCACTTCTTTATCTCATCAGGGAAGTTTTAATTAATATGAAATATTTTTAGCCACTTTTCTGTTGTCTTAACCTGAGTGCGTCTTATACTCAGGTGCATGCTATAGTCCAAAAAATATAATAACTTGAAGCATCGGCTGCCCCAATGCAAAATCTGTAATGGGGTCCCCCAGCTACCATGTGCCATTTATGATACTGGTGTGACACAGCGGACTTTTGATCTCTTTAGCAATCCAGGCCTGGCTGCAAAGTTTGTTGCCTTTTTGTCTACTCTGCCCTGCTGGTTGGAGAAACTTTTTGCAATATGATGGCATCTCCATTCTTCCTCGCCATAACAAAAGCATATTGATAATGTGTGCTGAAGTCCTATTGGCTGAAGATGCAGTGTATGTTTTGTATGTGATGAGCCAGATCAATGAAATCTGATAATATGTAATGGTCCTATATTGTTATTGTTTTAACAATTTTTTTTCAGAGAAGTCATCTTTAAAAAAGTCAGGAGGCAAAAATTGCAGAAAAATGTTTGTCAGGAAGGGTACCTTAAGGAGAGCACCTTGAAGGTGTGTGAGCACCTTAAAAGGCCATTAATGCCCCTCTGGGAAATATGCAAATGAAAAGATGAAACAATAACTCTGCAGCGCCACCTATTTGAAGGCAGCATTCCTGCAAGTCAATGTCAGACTTTTTAAACAAGCCTTCTTACAATGACTTGAAATTGTAATCCAAAGCCAGAATAACCATGCGCAGACAGCTGTGATTGCCTCCTTATTAGTGTTCAGTAGGTTTCTAGCTTGACTAGTGAGAGACCCATAGATGTGGGTCAAGAAGGGTATCATTTCTCCTTAAGGAGAGCACCTAGAAGGTGGGTGAGGAGGTTGTCATTGTTGTAAAGCTTGTTTAAAAAGTCTGATATGGAATGCTGACTTACAATAGGTGGCACTGCAGAGGTATTGTTCCATCTTCCCATTTAGGCAAATATTAAAAACAACATCAATAGCCACAAGCCAAATGTGAGGCCCACTTACCTGGTCTCTAAAAATCTACATAGCCTCCTTCATCTCAATCCACCACCCAGCCCGGGCCCTCCGCTCCGCTAACGAAATTAGACTGAGTGCCCCTTTATTTCAAACTTTTCATTCCCGCCTCCAGGACTTCTCCAGAGCAGCACCAGTCCTCTGGAATGCGCTACCCCAAACTATCTGGGCTATCCCTGACTCACAAAACTTCAGGCGTGCTCTAAACATGCACCTCTTCAGGGAGGCATACCATATCTCCTAAACCAAACCCCTTGAGGTATGCATTGAGGTATTTGGGTACCCTGCTTTGTGGCTCCAACACATTATTTCTTGCTAAACCAAACCCCTTGGTACTCCGCCCTGATAACATGCTCCCTGTCCTAGTGACTGCGACCCCTGCTAGCCACCATCAACCGTCAGCTGCTACAGTTATACCGATTACGTCGTCACACGGCTAAATGTCTGACCATTGTCTATGTGTATAACATCCCTCACTCTCCACCTCCCCATACCGTGCACATCTCCAGCCCCTTTACCTTCTGTATCACCCCATTATCTGTAGTATGTAAGCTCTGTGGAGCAGGACCCGCACCCCTACTGTTTCCATCAATTGATTACTCCATGTAACAGTGGATTTTGTATTTTTGTACTTTTGTCTTTCTGTATTCCCCCTGTTTTTGTTAGCGCTGTAGAATATGTTGGCGCTATACAAATAAAGATTATTATCTCTAACGGGTTCTACCAATCACTAAATTGAACGAGATGTAGTATCTTGTTGGATCTCATTTGGACTTTAAAACACCAGCATTTCATTGTGGCGTAGATTCCACTAGGGGATGAGATAATTCTGCAGGAATATTAGTCCCCGCAATATTGGTGTAAGTTCCAAAATTTGCAAGTGCATATTTTTGATAGATTACGCTGTACCTCTGCCTTTTTTGAAAGTGCTAGCCTTAGAGGTAATGATGAGCGAACTTTTGAAAAGTTTGATTCGGCTGGTTCGCTGAATTTCGGCAAAAAGTTTGATTTGGTCTGAATTAGTTCAAAACGAACTTGAACTTCACCAATAATCCTAAAAGTGGTGTATAACAAAAAAGGAGGAGGATGGGAAGAAGGAGAAAAGGGTAGAAGAAGAAGCGGTAGAGAAAGAGGAAGTGAAGAACAAAAAGGAGGAAGAGAAAGAAAAGGAGAAGAAGAATGAAGAAATAGCATTTTAGTTAGTTCGGCCAAGACAAAACTGCCCGAGGATCGGGAACACGCCAAAAAGAACTTTTAGCACAGTTTGACCCCTAAACAGGATTTGACTATTTTGATTAATTCAACATTGATTAGGGTGTGTGGCTGTACACAGTGTATCAGATTTACAATGATGTATGCCAGAAACTGGTGTAAAGTATAGCTGAAACCTACACCAGCAAAGTGTAATTAGACTGGCATATGAACCCCCCAGTGTGTGCAGGTTGAGGGAATCCATATGTGGCAGATCTGTTGCTGAAATCTCTACGTCCGTCCTATTTGTCGGAATGGGTTTTGTACTTGCTGCCAAACAGCCCCATTCAGATGAATAGAACCCATTTTTAGATGCACACACTTCTGCGATCTACCTGCACTGAAAGCTTTAAACTTCACTCATACACTTTGTAATTAGCCCGCAGACCCCAGCTGGTAACATTATTGAAATGACTAATTATTGGCAACATTTTGAGACTGTATACAATCACAGTTTACACTGTTTATGGTTCACGTCCTCCATGTGACTCAGCAGTTGTCTTAAGTTTTTAGAAGGGCTTTTTCGTCCCCTGACATACAATTAGAGGGCTTCGCATGCATTTTCTCTACTTTAGAAGCCACCTTCCCTGACCGTTCCCGTCGTTCGCTGAGATAATGGACTGCTACGTGTCGGCTCCGACCTGTGATGTGACACCTCAAACTCCGGCTGACATTCTCCTCGTTCTAGTTTTCTGGCTCTGTGCACAGGTAAATACATTAAATATGTCTGGCTGAGCTTTCTGCTTGACCCCCCAGGTCATTTCCATGTGTCCCATAAGTGGCGAGTGCCCTCACCTGTGCTCAGCCTAATGTGATGTGTTCATTGTACAATTTTATTAGTTTTTTCCATGTATTAACCAGGAATTTCAATCACATTTATACTGTATATTAGCTTGTAGCATTTGTATTACTTTTAATACGCCCAAGTAAGTATTAAGATATTAACCCCTTGTGACTCCGCTCTGGTAGGGGAGGGGATGGAAATGACACAATTGCTAGAAATGTCCTCCAAGAATAAGTCGGCTTATTCTGACCACAGTTGTAACTGCAGATTGCAGCAGATACACAGTAAAACAGGCATTTCATCAAACTGGAAGACGTCAAATACCTGCCCAACAGGGCGCAGCCGGGGCGTAAGGGTGAACTCTACTCCCGCCGGGTCAAGAGCTTTTCCTGTGATGTACTCACTCCTCAACTCACTGACTCTGTTTGCCTGGCTTTGCAGCCTTTTGTGCCTTAGTAATGAGTTTAGTTACTCACAGGTGAGCAAACGGAAACTTACCAGAAAGACCTGGACTGGATGCTACCTCACCCAGTCCAAGTGTCTTGGCGAGACAAATACTCCATCCAGAACTTTCCCTTTCACCTGTCTACACCCTTCTACTGTTTCTATCTACACTGAATGGCCACTTTATCAGAGACCCTCATCTAGTAGCATGTTGGATTCCTTTGGCCTTCATCATCGTGGTGTAGCCTCCACTACATGATGAAATCATTGTGCAGGAAGCTTCTTGTAGTTGCTACAAATTAGCTGGAGGTGCCGACATGTTCTGACCAGTTGACGGGAAGGGGTCATCAATTCATGCTTCTTGTGCCAAATTCTGACCTCCCAACGGAACAGAGTAACAGAAATCTGGCTCCATCTAACCAGGAGAAGCTTTTCCGCTGCTCAGTGGAACAATTTTTGTGCTGACTTGCCTGCTGGAGTCTCGTCTTTATGTTTCTCTTCGATGCAATGGAGTTGGAACTGGTTGTAGGGTGTTATAGCCAATCCGTGCTAAACAGTGCTGAGTTGTGTATTCGGAAATGTTAGATGTAGCACCAACATTGTATTTGGCTGCAATTAGCTTGACAATACAGATGGAATAGAGTATGACAGCAGGATCTTACTACACAGGGTTTGTTTGTTGTCTGCATAGATGCTATAGAGCCAAAACGGTAGGAAATCGTTAAATCAAGACTATCTACAAAGTTGCCTTATTTTTCATTTTACATGGATTGGAGAAATTAAAAAAAAAACGGCTGTGAAGGTGGGCATGGACTTTATGGTGAGACTCCATACTAAACTGTACATTTCCTTTACGTCATTCCAAACCAAACATTAGTAAACGCGCTTCTCTTTTTTGCTTTATTACATATGAAATAACTGATCTCAGCATTTCCTAGAATCAACAAAGAAGAGAAGATAACACAGACCTTCTTACATCCAATAAATCTCTGTGATTGTCACTCACGTCCTCCTTGGAGATAACAAGGTCAGGTCTGAGCCTTAATATTCTTCCCCATCATTCCCGCTGTCAGCCGTCTTCCTCCGCAAGCAGTAACTCATAGGTAGCTCATGTAATTTACTCACATAAAGCAATGAGTGGCTTTTTGGTTTCCATCTACAGAATAATTTCCTCTTTACTAAAATCATGAAAATACAAAATCCAACTTTTGATCAAACTGGAAGCATCCACCTCAACCCTACCAATTTTGAGATCCATAGAGGTCTTCTGGTCGGTGCCATGGCCCTACTAGAAATCTGTAAAGAAATAATGCACACAGAGATTTACTCTAGGTCAATCATGAAATACTGTACATTGCCTGGTAGCAGGGTGACAATGAGTCGGGACCAGGTAAGTATAACTCTGCGGATAGAGCAGTCACCTCCAATCTGGACAAAAGATGGACTTTACCGAAAATATAGAAACATTCTCAAATTCGAATGCAAAACCTTCTACCACCTAATTTCATGCTCACATTTGGAAGCTGAGATAAGAGGAGCTGTTTGGCGGGGTCTTCAAATTGCAGAGCTGCCTGTAGCTTAGAAAGAACAGCATTAACTTTAGGGATTTTCTTACCGAGGGCAAAATAATCGCTCCATAGCCCAGTAGGGCTACTCGTCTTCTGTTAGTTGGGGCCGAGATTCATTGAGGGGAACACAACATCCTAGTAATGCACCATAACATTATTACATGAGACAACTCCCCTAAAGGGCTTACCAGAGACTTAAACATTAATGTCCTATCCTTAAAATAGATCTTCAGTATCGGATCAGTGGGGGTCTGACTCTTAACACTCTTCCTGTTCAACTATATGAAGAGGCCCTGACGTTTTTGTGTCAAGCCAAAAATTGCCAGTTCTTCTACTTTTTCTCCTTGTTAGTGCTGACAGCTAATGTTTTGTTGTGCTACCAGTTCCAGCTGTCTTACTCCATTTACCTACACCACTTACCCCTAATGACTGTAACTAGCTAAAGTTCTCACTTAAAGGGGCTGTCTCATTGAAAACCACCTGTTGCAACATGCTAGCCACAATTAGGAAGTGGAATCTGGTTGGTGTCTTTATGTCAGCCTTGTTACGGCACTCTGACCCCCGAGCGCCAGATGGGGTGCCCTGAACTTACCGCACCCCACTGTCCCTGCCTACTTGCCTCAACCTGGCTAACCCCAGGCGGACAACTGGGCGGCGGTCCCTGCACTGGCTAGGGACCTGGCGACTACCTAGATGGAACTACCTGACGGGGGACAGAGTGCCGACAGGGAAGGCAGATGGAAATGACCAAACAGAAACAGACAGAACTACAGACAAGCTGGAGGAAGCTGACAAGCTAACTAGGAGGTGGCTGAGACTAGCTGCAGACAGGCTAACTAGTCGTTGACCGAACCAATAACTGGCAGTGAGCTCAGGTCACTGCCAGCCTTATAAACGAAAGACTCCGCCCAGGGGCGGAGAGTGGGAGGAGCCAACTCCCCCACTCAAGCACAAGAGAGAGAAAGGGATGCGGGCGGCGCCCTACAGGCGGACCCGCCCACGCCGCCGCACACCGGCCGCCCCACGTTGCCGGGAGAGCCCTGACGTCACAGCTCCAGGATGCCGGAGCTGAAGCCGGAGCGGAGCGCACTGACCGCGGGACCCTGCGCCGCGCTGCATGGTAACAAGCCTGGCTGCTGTTGAACGCATCTTTCCTGGCACTACAGAAGGTACTTTAGGTGTCGTCTACCGTAAATCCCTATAGCTATCCTGTCACTGCAGTTTGTTGGGAATCCCACCTGTTGTGTGTGGGCTGATCCATAGACAAGGAGGTGTTGCAACTAACTGGCCAATCAGCCATATAAGATGTGTATTTATCACAGCCCCGCCCTCACATTGGTGCAGGTCATTCTGCTGTGTGCATGCTGAGGAGATGTTTGTCTGTCTAGTGTTAACCATGTTGGTCTAAATCAGGTCCGATTGTGCTACACAGCTGAGTGGTGATCGGATGCCTGAGTCCTGTTTGTCCCATCCGTTGGTGGGTGGATGCCTGAGTCTAGTCCTGTCTGCTTCCTCCATCTGATGGTGCTTGAACATCTGAGGTATATTTCTTGTCTGCCCCCTCAGTCCATTGGTGTGCAGATGCCTAAATCCACTGCATCCATTCGGGGACACCTGAATCTCCTGCATCCATGGTTGTGTAGATGCCTGAGGCCCCTTCTTCTGTTGGTGTGTGGGCACCAAAATTCCCTCTGTCAGTTGGCGTGCGGATGACTGAACCTTAGCCTATTCATTGTGTCTGGTATAGTTGTGGACTCTTGTCTATTATGTGCCTTTTCCTAGCCCTTTTGGTATTTCCATCGGCTATCTAAGGACAATAATCCTATCGTTAGGGAGGATCCTCCAAGTTAATGTTGGTATGGAAAGCTTTCCCATTCCTGTCTTTGGGTGTATCCCTTAGTGATTAAATGTTGGTATTTGTTGGTCCATTGTGGATGTTTTCACATTTGATGTCAACTTTTGTTCCAAATTTTACTCTGAACTAGGCTCCTTTTACATGTAAAGATTTGGTCCTAATGACTGTCGGTCACCAAGAAAGATTGGCAGTTATCTACCTGGCCTTTTCACAGCCAATTCAGACTCTATTGAGGATGAATAATTATTCATACGGTATGATCAATCGTTCCCTATAGAGTTTCATCACTGTCGGCAAGACATCCCCTATTTACATGGGGAGATGTGATACCAGCCACAATGACTTTTGTTTGTGCCAAATGACTTAATAAATGACCATTTGCTCATTCGTCGGGTGAACAATGGCACCTTTACATGGCCGGATGACTGAGTAAAAAAATGTTCATAGGAACATTCTAAACCAATCATCGAGACATGTAAAAATGAAAATCTGATGGTATGTAATGTGACCTATTAGGGGCCCCATTGATGATAGAGGGGGCATAGGCATATGTTTAACTGTAGGGGGAGTCCATAGTCCTCGGATGCTGCTGGGCTAGTCCTGGTCACCAAGCCATATCAGAAGAGGTGGGCATGGTCGCAAGAGTGGCAGATAATGGAGAATAGTCTCTATCAGGGCGAGTATTGAAGAATAGCCAACATTGCTACTGCGTCTGAACTGTATTCAATGTCTCTGGCAATCCAAGATAACTTACAGCACTGTTGTAGAGAACCGTCTTTCAGCTGGAAATCAGCCAAACAAGGGAAGGTTGCAGACAATGGGAAGTCATCACTCCAAGAATACAGATGTGGATTTGAACTTGGATGTAGCTGCTTCCAGCAGTGGATCTGGAGCTCCGCCATCTTGTAATCCCACCCCAATTACCCGGCTGTGATGCATTCAGCAAACTGAGCGCCTGGTACAATGTCCCTCTGTTGCTTATAGCTTCTTGCATCAAAGACCCTCTTCCAGTAATGTAATTTCCTTACATCAAGTTTTTGCGAGTCCCCAGCGTCTGCATGCCCCACATGGCAATTCACAGCCTATCAGAAAACAGACAATACAATCTAGTGTAGAAATAGAAATAAAAGAATTAAAGGAATGGTTAACAAAATAGTGACAACTCCCGGCCACTAAAGGTCAGGCAAACCCTGCAAATACTCTATAGTAAACTAGAGTTGACTATTTACCGAACACCTGAAATAAAGGGGTCCAGTGATTCCTCCCCTTTACATTACCAATAAAAATACAACACGTGTCTTGACTCTATCTGTGCAGTTGGTGGTGTAATGTAGGTTCAGGATGGCGCAGTAGTTGACAAACGGAGACAGGAACCAGATTTTTTTTAATAAAAGCAAACTTTACTGAACTGTAACCGGATGATCTCACTTAGTCGTTGGAGGCCGGTTTCACATGTCTGGCAGCGTCATATCCAGATCCATGGTGCTGTCATGGTTTCCAGGACCAAGTCCTTCTTCTCCTTCCACACAGCCTGTCAATTTCAGTCCCCAATCATCAGGGCCCTTTGTCAGTTTCACTGTAAGCCTCCGGTCATTTGAATCCAGGCCGCTCCCCAACCATGTCGAGCGAGTCGTTTCTGAGACTTGGCCACCCTCAGTCTCTTTAAGCAGCCTCTAGCTGCCAACTCCTCTCAAGGGTTCCAACCGCATCTGAGGATTATGCCACTCTCTGATAATGGCTGCCACCATGGCCCCAGCTCAGCTGCTGGCTATTATTTTCCTCTGCTCTCTGGTGCTGCATCAGTGCTGCCTTACAAGTGACGCAGCTCCAATTCCTTTCATGGCCAGGATGGCCGCCGGCCGCATCTTGCAGATGGGGCTTGGTCAGGGCCTAGTCCCATCTAATACACTGTACATTGTCCCTATTGTGAGGGCAGTTTTCTGGTGGTGATGCGCTAATCATGTCACCACTGCAGGGAGGGGGCAGAACCAGTGATCCTAAACAAGGCTCCCTGTTCACCTTCTGAACTTCCCCACTCCCCAGCCAGTACAATGGCATTTACTGGCACTCCCAGCGCACCCTAAGCTCTTCTCCTCAATCTGGCCCAGAGCAGTCGCCATTGCTAGCCGCTGGGAGCAGCTCCAATGCTGGCGCTGAAAGGAGGGGGTGAAGCTCATGGTACAGCTTCCAGGGCTGCAACAGACAACAGCTGATTACAGCAAGGGTGGAAGTGAGGTCCCGCTTACAACTCTACCGTTCATTTTATGGAAAAAGACATTTCTTGACAGACATGAAAGTCCCTGTAACTGTTATTCTCAGGGAAGGGGTAACGCTCTGTTCTGGGCAGGCTTGGATTTATATGAAGAGCACTGAAGTATAAGAACAGTTGGCCAGAATTTATCAAAGTACAGTTGTAAACTTTTTGGCTTCCTTTTGTCTGCTGAGCAGCTAGTGGAGAATTAGACCGTAACAGAGAGAGAAGAACAGACTGAGGCGCAGTAGACACAGCCTTGATCTTAGCAGTCTACAACACAACACACACCCTTTGAAGAAAGAATTCCTGCAGCGATTCCTTGTAATGTAAGAGAAGATTTCTACGAGAGACCAGCAACGACTATATAAAGGAAGTACAAGAACTGCAAAAATACAACTCATTAGCTTTATTCCACATGAAAAGAAGAAGCCTCACAATAACCTTGTATGAATGAGGCTGGCAAGAAGGTGACGTACAGAAAAGATGGGGTAATATTGGTAGGAAATAATTAACGTATGGTGTTGGCAGGAATAGGCAGCCATTTCCACAATCGAATAACAAAGGGGTTATCCAGGATTTTCATAAGAAAGGTAATCAAGATCTGATTTTGATAACCGGACGCCCCAAGTAAAACCTGAGAGGAAAGGCCGTGGGGCTCAGGCACCTGCTAGGGCCTCTTATCTGTCTTTCAGGTAAGGCACTGTACATTCGGTAGTTCCTGGTACTGCAGCTCATTCCCATTCAATTGAAGAAATTATAAATATCGCTGCCTCCACTAGGGGGAGCTGTTCTGAACAGTGTATTGTTAGGCTCCATAGAGAATTCATGTTTCACCCCTTAGTGACGGCTGTATAGACTTTCTACGTCCTGCTGTTGCAGGACGTGTATGGAGGGAGATAGCACCGCTATCTCCCTCCATACAGCACAAGCATCATCTGTTTATTACAGCTGACACCCGCGGGCAATACCCGCAATCAGCCATTCGGCCGATCGCGGCTATTAACCCTTTAAATGCCGCTGTCAATTCTGACAGCGGCATTTAAATCACCCGAATGATGTTCGGGGGTCCCGTACGGTCCCCCCGCAGTGAGATCGGGAGAGCCGTGCAGGTGTCATGGCAGCCGGGGGCCTTTTGAAAGGCCCCAGGGCTGCCTTAGCAGGCTGCCTATCAAGCCATCCCCGTGGGGTGGCTTGATAGACTGCCTGTGAAAAAGCAGTATGATGTAATGCTATAGCATTATGTCATACTGCAGGAGCGATCAAAGCATCGCTGGTTGTGGTCCCCCCTGGGGATTGAACGAAAGTGTAAAAAAAGAACAATAAAGTTTTAGTTATTATTGAAAAAAAAAAAAGTAATAAAAGTAAAAAAAAAAAAAACCTTTTGCCATATTTGCAATAAAAAAAATCAAAATAATAAACCAAAAATACGTGTTTGGTATAGCTGCATCCGTAAAAGTCCGATCTATCAAAGTAATGTATTATTTACCCCGCACAGTGAACGTGGTCAAAAAATAAATAAAGAACGCCAGAAATGCACTTTTTTGGTCACCCAATCTCCGAGAAAAAATGTAATAAATGGCGATCAAAAAGTCAACTGTATGTGAAAATGGTACCAACGGAAACGACAGGACATCCCGCACAAAATGAGCCCTCACACAACTACGTCGCCAAAAAAATTAAAAAGTTATTGTGCGCAGAAAATGGACACAGAAAATAATTTAAAAAAATTAAATATCTTAAAAAAAAATACAAGTTCTACAGCAAAAAAAAATACTATATAAGTTTGGTATCGTAGTAATCGTACTGACCCATAGAATTAAGTTATCTGTTCAATTTTGTTGCAGTTTGTGCGCCGTAGAAACAAAACTCACTGAAAGATGGCGGAATGTCGGGTTTTTTTTCCATTTCTCTCCGCTTAGAATTTTTTAAAAGTTTTTTAGTAAATTATATGGTACAATAAATAGTATCATTGAAAAATACAACTCAGCCCGCAAAAAACAAGCCCTCATACAGCGACGTCGATGGATAAATAAAGGAGCTACGATTTTTTAAAAGGGAGTAGGAAAAAACGAAAATGGAAAAAAGCAAAAAAGTTCCATCACAAAGGGGTTAAGGGTGGCTTCACAAGAGCGTGTTTTTGTGCGTACATAAGTGCGCACCCATGTACGTGCAAAAACACACGTGATTGCAGGTCCGTGCATTGTTTTCAATGGAGCCGCTGCCAGCACCCCTGCATTGTGTTTTAAGGTTTGTGAAAAGGAAAAAAAATTAGAGGGCATCTTGCTTTGTAGTTGAATGTCGAGTTTTATGGCCACCCTAGTGGGAAATTTACATGGCCCCAACGGGAATTCGGGTGATCACCGTGTAAGGATACTTGAATACTACACTTTTCGGGACAGTGTAATGCTGATCTCTGTCTGCGGCCCCGGCTGCATCCCCTTCATCCTGAAGTCTACACATGAATACTCCTGCCAGCCTAGCATTAGGCTCCACCACCTCCGCCCCTACCCTGACAGCCACGGCCCTATCCCTTACCCCTTTGGTCTGCCCATGAATTCTCTCTACCTAGGATGGATTTCCACAAGTTGCACTGACACCAGCCATTTGATATCATTCTTGGAGAACCCTTTTAGCACTGCGATATACATGCAGTATCAGGGCAACCATGATGATGGTAAATGTGTCAATGTAGCAGAGGGTGATGCTGTAGGCTCCGGGATGCAATGAAGAACATGGAGATAAAAATAATAAGAAACTTTATTGTAACTAATAATCTGCGAAGATAAATGATTCTGCAATTTTAGAGAACAGTTGAGAAAATATGTAACTTCTACAGATACGTTACACAGCTCTGCCTATAGCTATCAGGAGATAATAACAGCTTTTGCATACATTATGTAATACAACAATTAACAATTACAATATCAGTAAGTCATACCAAACTGAATACAGACAGTACTTTAAAGGGGTTGTCCCGCGGCAGCAAGTGGGTCTATACACCTCTGTATGGCCATATTAATGCACTTTGTAATGTACATTGTGCATTAATTATGAGCCATACAGAAGTTATCAAAAGTTTTATACTTACCTGCTCCGTTGCTGGCGTCCTCGTCTCCATGGTGCCGACTAATTTTCGGCCTCCGATGGCCAAATTAGCCGCGCTTGCGCAGTCCGGGTCTTCTGCTGTCTTCAATGGGGCCGCTCGTGCAGAATGCCGGCTCCGTGTAGCTCCGCCCCGTCACGTGCCGATTCCAGCCAATCAGGAGGCTGGAATCGGCAATGGACCGCACAGAAGAGCTGCGGTCCACGGAGGGAGCAGACCCCGGCGGCCATCTTCAGCAGGTGAGTATGAAGACGCCGGACCGCCGGGATTCAGGTAAGCACTCTCCGGTTTGTTTTTTTAACCCCTGCATCGGGGTTGTCTCGCGCCTAACGGGGGGGGGGTTAAAAAAAAAAACCCGTTTCCAAGCACTGTAGATTTACAGCATTTGGTCCTGGGCTTTAATGCCATAATAAAAAAATATGGCCCAGGATTAAAGCTCCTGCAATGTAGCCGGAGCTGGTTGGGTCCTTGGCTGTTAGGCCGGTGTCACATGACCGGATTTCAATTGCGGAATCTGGAATCGTCACCCAAGGAATAGCGATTGCGATTTCCGCAAGTGGATTTGAAAAAGCGTCATGTTTAGAGATGAGCGAGCGTACTCGTCCGAGCTTGATACTCATTCGAGTATTAGCGTGTTCGAGATGCTCGTTACTAAAGGCGAGCACCACGCGATGTTCGAGTTACTTTCACTTTCATCTCTGAGACGTTAGCGCGCTTTTCTGGCCAATAGAAAGACAGGGAAGGCATTACAACTTCCCCCTGCGATGTTCAAGCCCTATACCACCCCCCTGCAGTGAGTGGCTGGCGAGATCAGGTGTCACCCGAGTATAAAAATCGGCCCCTCCCGCGGCTCGCCTCAGATGCATTCTGACATAAATCAGGGAAAGTGCTGCTGCTATAGGGAGAGCGTTAGGAGTTATTTTAGGCTTCAAGAACCCCAACGGTCCTTCTTAGGCCATAGAAATCGCAGATCGCACCTATGTGCAATCTGCGATTCCTGTTCTCTTCTCTATATGCGCTCAATGGGGCCGGCGGCAGCAGCGCCGACCCCATTGAGAACATATAGAAGACAAATCACTCTTCTCTGCCACAGCTGTAACAGCTGTGGCAGAGAAGAACGATGTTTGCCCATTGAATTCAATGGAGCTGGCAATACAGCAGGTTCCACTGAAAGCAATGGGCTGCCGGCGATCGCAGGATGAATTGTCGGGAAGGGCTTAAATATATAAGCCCTTCCCTGCAATTCATCCAGAAATGTGTTACAATAAAAATATATACCGTATATACCGGCGTATAAGGCGACGGGGCGTATAAGACGACCCCCCAACTGTCACCTTATACGCCGGGAATACAGCGTAGCAAAGAATTAAAATCATTACTCACTTCTCCTGGCGTTCTGCGGTGCTGCTGCAGGCTGTCGCTCCCTCCTGGTCCCCGGCAGAGCATTGCTTTCTGGACACAGGGCTTGAAATCCCCGCTTCCAGAAAACACGTGCCTTCAGCCAATCACAGCCAATGACAATGATGTCATTGAATGGCTGTGATTGGCTGAAGGCACGTGTGTTCCAGCCACTCAGGAGAAAAGGGGGTGGGACTAAACATCACTGAGCCTTCTCCGTCCATGAGCCCCGTAGCTGCCATGTGGTCTACCTCTAAGGTACTTTTGCATGCAGCTACCACATACCACTAATGATACTGGTGTCTTCTGGTGTGGCAGAGGGAACTTTGAGTGTCAAGAGGCAACAGGTCCTGGGTGTGACGGCTACCTCGGAACTATAGCTACACCTGTAAAAAAAAATCTCTGGCATGCTTCACAGGTCATGCCAGAGAAACTTGGAATTTTTCCAACTTTGGAATAAGTCCCTCACTTGGTTGGACTGGCCCAGCAGTGTACAAGTATCAAAGGATCCTTCAATTTGCCCAGGGTCAGACTCCTTAATGCCCTACAAGGTGCAATCAAAGAAAACCCCATTTTGAAGTGTTTTTGAAACTGATCCCATACTACTAGGGTCTATTTCTAATAGAATGATTGATAAGGAACCAACTTGACTTTAATAAAAGGCAGGGCCTCATAATTCGCCCTCTGATGGACCCAATGAACCTGTGAAACATTGGGGTAGATTTACCAATACTGTCTAATTATGTTAGACAGTGCAACCTTAGACAAGGCAGTCTGAAAATGCACTAGATTTATCACAGTTCCTCTGCTGGATAATAAATCTGTCGTGCCTTTCAACTTTCTCTTAGACAAACCCCTTTTCTTGTATGGCCATGGTCCCTTCTGTCAAGACAATGAGCTTTTTTTGGATGCAGTGACGTAAGTGTCCAACACACATCATAAATGTAGTACTAAGCATATAAAACCATTTTCTGCCATGATTTGTGCTGGAAAATTGGATTGTTTTCACAAAGTTTTTGGTTTCAGTGTTTTTAGTTCTTTTAGTCAGAAGTTTCTATGGTTACTGAAGTACAATTATAAGCATTTCATAAGTTTCTCAACTTTTACTGACAAATGCATTAAGTTTAGGCAAAAACTCAATATTTACAGTTCGGAGCCTTATTTTTCAAGACTTCTGAAATTCACCCTGGCATGTTGGAGATCAGCTTCTGGCCCAAATCCTGACTGATGACGGCCTATTCTTCCTAATCAGTAATTGGAGTTTATCACAATTTCTGGGTTTTTGTTTGTCCATCTGCTTTTTAAGGATTGACCACAGGTTCTCAGTCAGGGTGGAGATCTGGGGAGTTCCCTGCCCATGAACCCAAATATATGAATGTTTTGCTCACTGAGCCACTTAGTTATCACTTTTGCCTTGTGACATGGTGCTCCAACATGGTGGGAAAAAAAGCATTGTTCATTACTAGATTGCTCCTGG
Organism: Eleutherodactylus coqui; assembly: GCF_035609145.1. NCBI lineage: Eukaryota > Metazoa > Chordata > Amphibia > Anura > Eleutherodactylidae > Eleutherodactylus > Eleutherodactylus coqui. The sequence goes on from NC_089843.1 coordinate 37,066,295, forward strand.
ATAGTTGGGAGATGTTGCTCTTGGATGGTTGGGAGAAGTTGCTCTTGGATGGTTGAGAGAAGTTGCTCTTGGATGGTTGGATGAAGTTGCTCTTGGGGGATGTTTAGATCCCATTTGTTGTTCTTAGCCTGCGAGTAAGCCCACTCCTGGATGAAAAGCAACCCCTCAGGAATGGCAGCAGGCAGGTGTCAGTGCATCCGCAAGCACAGTGAGGCAAAGGCTTTCGGAGCCACTTCTCTCCAAGAAAAACAATGTAAGGGGGTATAGCCATGATGCTATTTGTTATTTGATATGTCAGCATGATGTAACACTTGGCTACTTGCGCCTTTCATATGGATCATAAATCTTGGAGGTCTCTAATCTTCTATGATCTCTGGTCAGTTCCTGGGCAGAGAGGAGATTGAGCAAGTTTCAATGAGAGAAGAAAGGAGGCAACATGGAGAGCAGCCTAAAAGATTGAATAGGGACTGTGTGCTAGACAAAGAAAAGTAGCTACATAAGACAAGGGGCACCTGGTGAACTGTGCATGTTGGTTGAACACTGCCTGATGTATAGCTGTCTCCAGTAATCTGTGGCATACTGGCATACTGCCGAACAACAGAGGTTAGAGCCAAAGGGGCCGCCGTTGAAGCCACTACAGAGAGAGATACATTATTTTGCAACTTATTGGATCGGAGATAACCTACGGACTGGGCTTGAGGAGTAATCATGCCTACATTACTGTACAGAGTATTCCCAGAGGTCGTAGGTGAGGTTCGACCTCAGAAAAAGCCAAGTGTGCACATTTGCATTGGGACTATAGAGAGTAAATTAGGCCTGCTAAACACATTATATGACTCAGCACGCACTTAGGGAAAGAGCTTAAAGGGGTTGTCTCGAGGAAGCAGTGAAATTTTTTTTTTGCCCAGTCCCCCTAATTAAGCAAACATTACTAAGCCCCCCTGTAAATGACTTTTCTAGCTGGTTTGTATTTACAGTTCCAGCGTTTCAGCAACTTATAAAAAGTTTCCCCAAGATGGCCGCCGGCTCTTTTCCCGTCGCTTGCTGTAGCCCGACGTGCGCGCTCCCGAGACGTTACCAGCTGTGTCTCCCTGACAACCAGACGCCCCGCAGCTGCCGACCGGACCCCGGGATTGAACGCGGCCGACCAGTCACCCACCGCCAGGCAGCAGGTAACCGGCGCTAGCCCCCGGCTCCCCCGCGCTAGCCCCCGGCTTCCCCGCGCTAGCCCCGGCTTCCCCGCGCTAGCCCCCGGCTTCCCCGCGCTAGCCCCCGGCTCCCCAGCGGTAGGCCCCGGGGCCCAGCGGTAGGCCCCGGCTCCCCAGCGGTAGGCCCCGGGGCCCAGCGGTAGGCTCCGGGGCCACAGCGGCAGTCAGTCACGCGTCACCCCCGTCAGTCCGTCACCCATCACTTACCTGGGCGGCTGGGCTTGGCTGGGCAGGGCTGCTGCGCTGCTGGGCTGGGCTTCTCGGCTGGGCGGCTCCAGTTTCTGCACCTTCCTCTAACAGAGGATGGTAGCAGAATGGCCGCTCCAGCGCGCTCCCGAGAAGATACAGCTCGTCTGCGCATGCGCAGAAGAGCTGTAGCGGCGAGCACACTGAAGCGGCTCGTGCTCAGAGCAGAAGACCGGACTGCGCAAGCGCGTCTAAAAAAGCAAGCCGCCAGCGTATTTAGACGGAACCATGGAGACGGGGACGCTAGCAACGGAGCAGGTAAGTGAATAACTTCTGTATGGCTCATAATTAATGCACAATGTATATTACAAAGTGCATTAATATGGCCATACAGAAGTGCTTAACCCCACTTGATTTCGCGAGACAACCCC